>NW_027490432.1:0-296188 GCF_050948175.1 Xylocopa sonorina | reverse complement strand
AAGTGAGATCCGATATCACGTTTTAAGAATCATAAGAAATCTATTGCTACGATACGTAGACATCTGCAAACGCAATTTCCTTGCAAGGAAGTGTCGCATTTACATTCATTTGAAGTGTAGACGAGGAATACATGACACTTCGCAAATCATATTATATCTTACCATGAAACATAGAAATGAGATGCGATATCGCGTTTTAAGAAGCATCAGAAATCCATTGCTATGATACGTAGACATCTGCAAACGCTATTTTCGTGCAAGCAAGTGTCGCATTTACATTCATTTGAATCGTAGACGAGGATTGCATAACACTTCGCAATGAATATTATATCTTATCATGAAACATAGATATGAGATGCGATATCGCGTTTTAAGAAGCATTAGAACTCTATTGCTACGACCCGTAGACACCTGCAAACGCTATTTCCTTGCAAGGAAGTGTCGCATTTACATTCATTTGAAGTGTAGACGAGGAATGCATAACACTTCACAATGAATATTATATCTTACAGGGAAACATAGAAATGAGATGCGATATCGCGATTTAAGAAGCATTAGAACACTATTGCTACGATAGGTAGACATCTGCAAATGCTATTTCCTTGCAAGGAAGTATCGCATTTACTTTCATTTGAATCGTAGACGAGGAATGCATAACATTTCGCAATGAATATTATATCTTACCATGAAACAGAGAAATGAGATGCGATATCGCGTTTTAAGATGCATTAGAACTCTATTGCTACGATAGGTATACATCTGCAAACGCTATTTCCTTGCAAGGAAGTGTCGTATTTACATTGATTTGAAGTGTAGACGAGGAATACATAGCACTTCGCAAATCATATTATATCTTACCATGAATCATAGAAATGAGATGCGATATCGCGTTTTAAGTATCATAAGAACTCTATTGTTACGATACGTAGACATCTGCAAACGCTATTTCCTTGCAAGGAAGTGTCGCATTTACATTCATTTGAAGTGTAGACGAGGAATACATGATACTTCGCAAATCATATTATATCTTACCATGAAACATAGAAATGAGATGCGATAGCGCGTTTTAAGAAGCATTTGAACTCTATTGCTTCGATACGTAGACATCTGCAAACGCTGTTTCCTTGCAAGGAAGTGTAGCATTTACATTCATTTGAAGTGTAGACGAGAAATACATAACACTTCGCAAATCATATTTTATCTTACCATGAAACATAGAAATGAGATGCGATATCGCGTTTTAAGAAGCATTAGAACTCTATTGCTACGATACCTAGACATCTGCAAACGCTATTTCCTAGCGAGCAAGTGTCGCATTTACATTCATTTGATGTGTAGACGAGGAATACATAGCACTTCGCAAATCATATTATATCTTACCATGAAACATAGTAATGAGATGCGATATCGCGTTTTAAGAAGCATTAGAACTCTATTGCTTCGATACGTAGACATCTGCAAACGGTATTTCCTTGTAAGGAAATGTCGCATTTACATTCATTTGAAGTGTAGACGAGGAATACATAACACTTCGCAAATCATATTATATCTTACCATGAAACATAGAAATGAGATGCGATATCGCGTTTTAAGAAGCATTTGAACTCTATTGCTTCGATACGTAGACATCTGCAAACGCTATTTCCTTGCAAGGAACTGTCGCATTTACATTCATTTGAAGTGTAGACGAGGAATACATGACACTTCGCAAATCATATTATATCTTACCATGAAACATAGAAATGAGATGCGATATCGCGTTTTAAGAAGCATCAGAAATCCATTGCTATGATACGTAGACATCTGCAAACGCTATTTTCGTGCAAGCAAGTGTCGCATTTACATTCATTTGAATCGTAGACGAGGATTGCATAACACTTCGCAATGAATATTATATCTTATCATGAAACATAGATATGAGATGCAATATCTCGTTTTAAGAAGCATTTCAACTCTATTGCTTCGATACGTAGACATCTGCAAACGCTATTTCCTTGCAAGGAAGTGTCGCATTTACATTCATTTGAAGTGTAGACGAGGAATACATGATACTTCGCAAATCATATTATATCTTACCATGAAACATAGAAATGAGATGCGATATCGCGTTTTAAAAATTATAAGAACTCTATTGCTACGATACGTAGACATCTGCAAACGCTATTTCCTTGCAAGGAAGTGTCGCATTTACTTTCATTTGAATCGTAGACGAGGAATGCATAACACTTCGCAATGAATATTATATCTTATCATGAAACATAGATATTAGATGCAATATCTCGTTTTAAGAAGCATTGGAACTCTATTGCTACGAAACCTAGACATCTGCAGACGCTATTTCCTAGCGAGGAAGTGTCGCATTCACATTCATTTGGAGTGTAGACGAGGAATACGTAACACTTCGCAAATCATATTATACCTTACCATGAAACATAGAAATGAGATGCGATATCGCTTTTTAAGGATCATAAGAACTCTATTGCTACGATACGTAGACATCTGCAAACGCTATTTCCTTGCAAGGAAGTGTCGCATTTACATTCATTTGAATCGTAGGCGAGGAATGCAGAGCACTTCGCAATGAATATTATACCTTATCATGAAACATAGATATGAGATGCAGTATCTCGTTTTAAGAAGCATTTGAACTCTATTGCTTCGATACGTAGACATTTGCAAACGCTATTTCCTTGCAAGGAAGCATCGCATTTACATTCATTTGAAGTGTAGACGAGGAATACATAACACTTCGCAAATCATATTACATCTTACCATTAAACATAGAAATGAGATGCGATATCGCGTTTTAAGAAGCATCAGAAATCCATTGCTATGATACGTAGACATCTGCAAACGCTATTTTCGTGCAAGCAAGTGTCGCATTTACATTCATTTGAATCGTAGACGAGGATTGCATAACACTTCGCAATGAATATTATATCTTATCATGAAACATAGATATGAGATGCGATATCGCGTTTTAAGAAGCATTAGAACTCTATTGCTACGACCCGTAGACACCTGCAAACGCTATTTCCTTGCAAGGAAGTGTCGCATTTACATTCATTTGAAGTGTAGACGAGGAATGCATAACACTTCACAATGAATATTATATCTTACAGGGAAACATAGAAATGAGATGCGATATCGCGATTTAAGAAGCTTTAGAACACTATCGCTTCGATACGTAGACATCTGCAAACGCTATTTCCTAGCAAGGAAGTTTCGCATTTACATTCATTTGAAGTGTAGACGAGGAATGCATAACACTTCGCAATGAATATTATATCTTACCATGAAACATAGAAATGAGATGCGATATCGCGTTTTAAGATGCATTAGAACTCTATTGCTACGATAGGTATACATCTGCAAACGCTATTTCCTTGCAAGGAAGTGTCGTATTTACATTGATTTGAAGTGTAGACGAGGAATACATAGCACTTCGCAAATCATATTATATCTTACCATGAATCATAGAAATGAGATGCGATATCGCGTTTTAAGTATCATAAGAACTCTATTGTTACGATACGTAGACATCTGCAAACGCTATTTCCTTGGAAGGAAGTGTCGCATTTACGTTCATTTGAATCGTAGACGAGGAATGCATAACACTTCGCAAATCATATTATATCTTACCATGAAACATAGAAATGAGATGGGATATCGCGTTTTAAGAAGCATTGGAACACTATTGCTACGATAGGTAGACATCTGCAAATGCTATTTCCTTGCAAGGAAGTATCGCATTTACTTTCATTTGAATCGTAGACGAGGAATGCATAACATTTCGCAATGAATATTATATCTTACCATGAAACATAGAAATGAGATGCGATATCGCGTTTTAAGAAGCATTAGAACTCTATTGCTACGATAGGTAGACATCTGCAAACGCTATTTCCTTGCAAGGAAGTGTCGTATTTACAATGATTTGAAGTGTAGACGAGGAATACATAACACTTCGCAAATCATATTATATCTTACCATGAATCATAGAAATGAGATGCGATATCGCGTTTTAAGAAGCATTTGAACTCTATTGCTTCGATACGTAGACATCTGCAAACGCTATTTCCTTGCAAGGAAGTGTCGCATTTACATTCATTTGAATCGTAGACGAGGAATGCATTACACTTCGCAATGAATATTATATCTTATCATGAAACATAGATATGAGATGCAATATCTCGTTTTAAGAAGCATTTGAACTCTATTGCTTCGATACGTAGACATCTGCAAACGCTATTTCCTTGCAAGGAAGTGTCGCATTTACATTCATTTGAAGTGTAGACGAGGAATACATGATACTTCGCAAATCATATTATATCTTACCATGAAACATAGAAATGAGATGCGATAGCGCGTTTTAAGAAGCATTTGAACCCTATTGCTTCGATACGTAGACATCTGCAAACGCTGTTTCCTTGCAAGGAAGTGTAGCATTTACATTCATTTGAAGTGTAGACGAGAAATACATAACACTTCGCAAATCATATTTTATCTTACCATGAAACATAGAAATGAGATGCGATATCGCGTTTTAAGAAGCATTAGAACTCTATTGCTACGATACCTAGACATCTGCAAACGCTATTTCCTAGCGAGCAAGTGTCGCATTTACATTCATTTGATGTGTAGACGAGGAATACATAGCACTTCGCAAATCATATTATATCTTACCATGAAACATAGTAATGAGATGCGATATCGCGTTTTAAGAAGCATTAGAACTCTATTGCTTCGATACGTAGACATCTGCAAACGGTATTTCCTTGTAAGGAAATGTCGCATTTACATTCATTTGAAGTGTAGACGAGGAATACATAACACTTCGCAAATCATATTATATCTTACCATGAAACATAGAAATGAGATGCGATATCGCGTTTTAAGAAGCATTTGAACTCTATTGCTTCGATACGTAGACATCTGCAAACGCTATTTCCTTGCAAGGAACTGTCGCATTTACATTCATTTGAAGTGTAGACGAGGAATACATGACACTTCGCAAATCATATTATATCTTACCATGAAACATAGAAATGAGATGCGATATCGCGTTTTAAGAAGCATCAGAAATCCATTGCTATGATACGTAGACATCTGCAAACGCTATTTTCGTGCAAGCAAGTGTCGCATTTACATTCATTTGAATCGTAGACGAGGATTGCATAACACTTCGCAATGAATATTATATCTTATCATGAAACATAGATATGAGATGCAATATCTCGTTTTAAGAAGCATTTCAACTCTATTGCTTCGATACGTAGACATCTGCAAACGCTATTTCCTTGCAAGGAAGTGTCGCATTTACATTCATTTGAAGTGTAGACGAGGAATACATGATACTCCGCAAATCATATTATATCTTACCATGAAACATAGAAATGAGATGCGATATCGCGTTTTAAGAATTATAAGAACTCTATTGCTACGATACGTAGACATCTGCAAACGCTATTTCCTTGCAAGGAAGTGTCGCATTTACTTTCATTTGAATCGTAGACGAGGAATGCATAACACTTCGCAATGAATATTATATCTTATCATGAAACATAGATATTAGATGCAATATCTCGTTTTAAGAAGCATTGGAACTCTATTGCTACGAAACCTAGACATCTGCAGACGCTATTTCCTAGCGAGGAAGTGTCGCATTCACATTCATTTGGAGTGTAGACGAGGAATACGTAACACTTCGCAAATCATATTATACCTTACCATGAAACATAGAAATGAGATGCGATATCGCTTTTTAAGGATCATAAGAACTCTATTGCTACGATACGTAGACATCTGCAAACGCTATTTCCTTGCAAGGAAGTGTCGCATTTACATTCATTTGAATCGTAGGCGAGGAATGCAGAGCACTTCGCAATGAATATTATATCTTACCATGAATCATAGAAATGAGATGCGATATCGCGTTCTAAGAAGCATCAGAAATCCATTGCTACGATACGTAGACATCTGCAGACGCAATTTCCTTGCAAGGAAGTGTCGCATTTACATTCATTTGATGTCTAGACGAGGAATACATAGCACTTCGCAATGAATATTATATCTTACCATGAATCATAGAAATGAGATGCGATATCGCGTTCTAAGAAGCATCAGAAATCCATTGCTTCGATACGTAGACATCTGCAAACGCTATTTCCTTGCAAGGAAGTGTCGCATTTACATTCATTTGAATCGTAGACGAGGAATGCATAACACTTCGCAATGAATACTATATCTTATCATGAAACATAGATATGAGATGCAATATCTCTTTTTAAGAAGCATTTGAACTCTATTTCTTCGATACGTAGACATCTGCAAACGCTATTTCCTTGCAAGGAAGTGTCGCATTCACATTCATTTGAAGTGTAGACGAGGAATACATGATACTTCGCAAATCATATTATATCTTACCATGAAACATAGAAATGAGATGCGATAGCGCGTTTTAAGAAGCATTTGAACTCTATTGCTTCGATACGTAGACATCTGCAAACGCTGTTTCCTTGCAAGGAAGTGTCGCATTTACATTCATTTGAAGTGCAGACGAGGAATACATAACACTTCGCAAATCATATTTTATCTTACCATGAAACATAGAAATGAGATGCGATATCGCGTTTTAAGAAGCATTTGAACTCTATTGCTACGATACGTAGACATCTGCAAACGCTGTTTCCTTGCAAGGAAGTGTAGCATTTACATTCATTTGAAGTGTAGACGAGAAATACATAACACTTCGCAAATCATATTTTATCTTACCATGAAACATAGAAATGAGATGCGATATCGCGTTTTAAGAAGCATTAGAACTCTATTGCTACGATACCTAGACATCTGCAAACGCTATTTCCTAGCGAGCAAGTGTCGCATTTACATTCATTTGATGTGTAGACGAGGAATACATAGCACTTCGCAAATCATATTATATCTTACCATGAAACATAGTAATGAGATGCGATATCGCGTTTTAAGAAGCATTAGAACTCTATTGCTTCGATACGTAGACATCTGCAAACGGTATTTCCTTGTAAGGAAATGTCGCATTTACATTCATTTGAAGTGTAGACGAGGAATACATAACACTTCGCAAATCATATTATATCTTACCATGAAACATAGAAATGAGATGCGATATCGCGTTTTAAGAAGCATTTGAACTCTATTGCTTCGATACGTAGACATCTGCAAACGCTATTTCCTTGCAAGGAAGTGTCGCATTTACTTTCATTTGAATCGTAGACGAGGAATGCATAACACTTCGCAATGAATATTATATCTTATCATGAAACATACATATGAGATGCAGTATCTCGTTTTAAGAAGCATTTGAACTCTATTGCTTCGATACGTAGACATCTGCAAACGCAATTTCCTTACAAGGAAGTGTCGCATTTACATTAATTTGAAGTGTAGACGAGGAATACATAACACTTCGCAAATCATATTACATCTTACCATGAAACATAGAAATGAGATGCGATATCGCGTTTTAAGAAGCATTAAAACTCTATTGCTTCGATACGTAGACATCTGCAAACGCTATTTCCTTGCAAGGAAGTGTCGCATTTACATTCATTTGAATCGTAGACGAGGAATGCATAACACTTCGCAAATCATAATGCATCTTACCATGAATCGTAGAAATGAGATGCGATATCGCGTTTTAAGAAGCATTAGAACTCTATTGCTACGATACCCAGACATCTGCAGACGCTATTTCCTAACAAGGAAGTGTCGCATTTACATTCATTTGATGTGTAGACGAGGAACACATGACACTTAGCAAATCATCTTATATCTTACCATGAAACATAGAAATGAGATGCGATATCGCGTTTTAAGAAGCATTAGAACTCTATTGCTACGACACGTAGACATCTGCAGACGCAATTTCCTTGCAAGGAAGTGTCGCATTTACATTCATTTGATGTCTAGACGAGGAATACATAGCACTTCGCAAATCATATTATATCTTACCATGAAACATAGAAATGAGATGCGATATCGCGTTTTAAGAAGCATTTGAACTCTATTGCTTCGATACGTAGACATCTGCAAGCGCTATTTCCTTGCAAGGAAGTGTCGCATTTACATTCATTTGAATCGTAGACGAGGAATGCATAACACTTCGCAATGAATACTATATCTTATCATGAAACATAGATATGAGATGCAATTTCTCTTTTTAAGAAGCATTTGAACTCTATTTCTTCGATACCTAGACATCTGCAAACGCTATTTCCTAGCGAGCAAGTGTCGCATTTACATTCATTTGATGTGTAGACGAGGAATACATAGCACTTCGCAAATCATATTATATCTTACCATGAAACATAGAAATGAGATGCGATATCGCGTTCTAAGAAGCATTAGAACTCTATTGCTTCGATACGTAGACATCTGCAAACGCTATTTCCTTGCAAGGAAGTGTCGCATTTACATTCATTTGAATCGTAGACGAGGAATGCATAACACTTCGCAATGAATACTATATCTTATCATGAAACATAGATATGAGATGCAATATCTCTTTTTAAGAAGCATTTGAACTCTATTTCTTCGATACGTAGACATCTGCAAACGCTATTTCCTTGCAAGGAAGTGTCGCATTCACATTCATTTGAAGTGTAGACGAGGAATACATGATACTTCGCAAATCATATTATATCTTACCATGAAACATAGAAATGAGATGCGATAGCGCGTTTTAAGAAGCATTTGAACTCTATTGCTTCGATACGTAGACATCTGCAAACGCTGTTTCCTTGCAAGGAAGTGTCGCATTTACATTCATTTGAAGTGCAGACGAGGAATACATAACACTTCGCAAATCATATTTTATCTTACCATGAAACATAGAAATGAGATGCGATATCGCGTTTTAAGAAGCATTTGAACTCTATTGCTACGATACGTAGACATCTGCAAACGCTGTTTCCTTGCAAGGAAGTGTAGCATTTACATTCATTTGAAGTGTAGACGAGAAATACATAACACTTCGCAAATCATATTTTATCTTACCATGAAACATAGAAATGAGATGCGATATCGCGTTTTAAGAAGCATTAGAACTCTATTGCTACGATACCTAGACATCTGCAAACGCTATTTCCTAGCGAGCAAGTGTCGCATTTACATTCATTTGATGTGTAGACGAGGAATACATAGCACTTCGCAAATCATATTATATCTTACCATGAAACATAGTAATGGGATGCGATATCGCGTTTTAAGAAGCATTAGAACTCTATTGCTTCGATACGTAGACATCTGCAAACGGTATTTCCTTGTAAGGAAATGTCGCATTTACATTCATTTGAAGTGTAGACGAGGAATACATAACACTTCGCAAATCATATTATATCTTACCATGAAACATAGAAATGAGATGCGATATCGCGTTTTAAGAAGCATTTGAACTCTATTGCTTCGATACGTAGACATCTGCAAACGCTATTTCCTTGCAAGGAACTGTCGCATTTACATTCATTTGAAGTGTAGACGAGGAATACATGACACTTCGCAAATCATATTATATCTTACCATGAAACATAGAAATGAGATGCGATATCGCGTTTTAAGAAGCATCAGAAATCCATTGCTATGATACGTAGACATCTGCAAACGCTATTTTCGTGCAAGCAAGTGTCGCATTTACATTCATTTGAATCGTAGACGAGGATTGCATAACACTTCGCAATGAATATTATATCTTATCATGAAACATAGATATGAGATGCAATATCTCGTTTTAAGAAGCATTTCAACTCTATTGCTTCGATACGTAGACATCTGCAAACGCTATTTCCTTGCAAGGAAGTGTCGCATTTACATTCATTTGAAGTGTAGACGAGGAATACATGATACTCCGCAAATCATATTATATCTTACCATGAAACATAGAAATGAGATGCGATATCGCGTTTTAAGAATTATAAGAACTCTATTGCTACGATACGTAGACATCTGCAAACGCTATTTCCTTGCAAGGAAGTGTCGCATTTACTTTCATTTGAATCGTAGACGAGGAATGCATAACACTTCGCAATGAATATTATATCTTATCATGAAACATAGATATTAGATGCAATATCTCGTTTTAAGAAGCATTGGAACTCTATTGCTACGAAACCTAGACATCTGCAGACGCTATTTCCTAGCGAGGAAGTGTCGCATTCACATTCATTTGGAGTGTAGACGAGGAATACGTAACACTTCGCAAATCATATTATACCTTACCATGAAACATAGAAATGAGATGCGATATCGCTTTTTAAGGATCATAAGAACTCTATTGCTACGATACGTAGACATCTGCAAACGCTATTTCCTTGCAAGGAAGTGTCGCATTTACATTCATTTGAATCGTAGGCGAGGAATGCAGAGCACTTCGCAATGAATATTATACCTTATCATGAAACATAGATATGAGATGCAGTATCTCGTTTTAAGAAGCATTTGAACTCTATTGCTTCGATACGTAGACATTTGCAAACACTATTTCCTTGCAAGGAAGCATCGCATTTACATTCATTTGAAGTGTAGACGAGGAATACATAACACTTCGCAAATCATATTACATCTTACCATTAAACATAGAAATGAGATGCGATATCGCGTTTTAAGAAGCATTAGAACTCTATTGCCACGATACCTAGACATCTGCAGACGCTATTTCCCAGCAAGGAAGTGTCGCATTTACATTCATTTGAAGTGTAGACGAGGAATACATGACACTTCGCAAATCATATTATATCTTACCATGAAACATAGAAATGAGATGCGATATCGCGTTTCAAGAATCATAAGAACTCTATTGTTACGATACGTAGGCATCTGCAAACGCTATTTCCTTGCAAGGAAGTGTCGCATTTACTTTCATTTGAATCGTAGACGAGGAATGCATAACACTTCGCAATGAATATTATATCTTATCATGAAACATACATATGAGATGCAGTATCTCGTTTTAAGAAGCATTTGAACTCTATTGCTTCGATACGTAGACATCTGCAAACGCAATTTCCTTACAAGGAAGTGTCGCATTTACATTAATTTGAAGAGTAGACGAGGAATACATAACACTTCGCAAATCATATTACATCTTACCATGAAACATAGAAATGAGATGCGATATCGCGTTTTAAGAAGCATTAAAACTCTATTGCTTCGATACGTAGACATCTGCAAACGCTATTTCCTTGCAAGGAAGAGTCGCATTTACATTCATTTGAATCGTAGACGAGGAATGCATAACACTTCGCAAATCATAATGCATCTTACCATGAATCGTAGAAATGAGATGCGATATCGCGTTTTAAGAAGCATTAGAACTCTATTGCTACGATACCCAGACATCTGCAGACGCTATTTCCTAACAAGGAAGTGTCGCATTTACATTCATTTGATGTGTAGACGAGGAACACATGACACTTAGCAAATCATCTTATATCTTACCATGAAACATAGAAATGAGATGCGATATCGCGTTTTAAGAAGCATTAGAACTCTATTGCTACGACACGTAGACACCTGCAAACGCTATTTCCTTGCAAGGAAGTGTCGCATTTACATTCATTTGAAGTGTAGACGAGCAATACATGACACTTCGCAAATCATATTATATCTTACCATGAAACATAGAAATGAGATGCGATATCGCGTTCTAAGAAGCATCAGAAATCCATTGCTACGATACGTAGACATCTGCAGACGCAATTTCCTTGCAAGGAAGTGTCGCATTTACATTCATTTGATGTCTAGACGAGGAATACATAGCACTTCGCAAATCATATTATATCTTACCATGAAACATAGAAATGAGATGCGATATCGCGTTTTAAGAAGCATTTGAACTCTATTGCTTCGATACGTAGACATCTGCAAGCGCTATTTCCTTGCAAGGAAGTGTCGCATTTACATTCATTTGAATCGTAGACGAGGAATGCATAACACTTCGCAATGAATACTATATCTTATCATGAAACATAGATATGAGATGCAATTTCTCTTTTTAAGAAGCATTTGAACTCTATTTCTTCGATACCTAGACATCTGCAAACGCTATTTCCTAGCGAGCAAGTGTCCCATTTACATTCATTTGATGTGTAGACGAGGAATACATAGCACTTCGCAAATCATATTATATCTTACCATGAAACATAGAAATGAGATGCGATATCGCGTTCTAAGAAGCATTAGAACTCTATTGCTTCGATACGTAGACATCTGCAAACGCTATTTCCTTGCAAGGAAGTGTCGCATTTACATTCATTTGAATCGTAGACGAGGAATGCATAACACTTCGCAATGAATATTATATCTTATCATGAAACATACATATGAGATGCAGTATCTCGTTTTAAGAAGCATTTGAACTCTATTGCTTCGATACGTAGACATCTGCAAACGCAATTTCCTTACAAGGAAGTGTCGCATTTACATTAATTTGAAGTGTAGACGAGGAATACATAACACTTCGCAAATCATATTACATCTTACCATGAAACATAGAAATGAGATGCGATATCGCGTTTTAAGAAGCATTAAAACTCTATTGCTTCGATACGTAGACATCTGCAAACGCTATTTCCTTGCAAGGAAGTGTCGCATTTACATTCATTTGAATCGTAGACGAGGAATGCATAACACTTCGCAAATCATAATGCATCTTACCATGAATCGTAGAAATGAGATGCGATATCGCGTTTTAAGAAGCATTAGAACTCTATTGCTACGATACCCAGACATCTGCAGACGCTATTTCCTAACAAGGAAGTGTCGCATTTACATTCATTTGATGTGTAGACGAGGAACACATGACACTTAGCAAATCATCTTATATCTTACCATGAAACATAGAAATGAGATGCGATATCGCGTTTTAAGAAGCATTTGAACTCTATTGCTACGATACGTAGACATCTGCAAACGCTGTTTCCTTGCAAGGAAGTGTAGCATTTACATTCATTTGAAGTGTAGACGAGAAATACGTAACACTTCGCAAATCATATTTTATCTTACCATGAAACATAGAAATGAGATGCGATATCGCGTTTTAAGAAGCATTAGAACTCTATTGCTACGATACCTAGACATCTGCAAACGCTATTTCCTAGCGAGCAAGTGTCGCATTTACATTCATTTGATGTGTAGACGAGGAATACATAGCACTTCGCAAATCATATTATATCTTACCATGAAACATAGTAATGGGATGCGATATCGCGTTTTAAGAAGCATTAGAACTCTATTGCTTCGATACGTAGACATCTGCAAACGGTATTTCCTTGTAAGGAAATGTCGCATTTACATTCATTTGAAGTGTAGACGAGGAATACATAACACTTCGCAAATCATATTATATCTTACCATGAAACATAGAAATGAGATGCGATATCGCGTTTTAAGAAGCATTTGAACTCTATTGCTTCGATACGTAGACATCTGCAAACGCTATTTCCTTGCAAGGAACTGTCGCATTTACATTCATTTGATGTCTAGACGAGGAATACATAGCACTTCGCAAATCATATTATATCTTACCATGAAACATAGAAATGAGATGCGATATCGCGTTTTAAGAAGCATTTGAACTCTATTGCTTCGATACGTAGACATCTGCAAGCGCTATTTCCTTGCAAGGAAGTGTCGCATTTACATTCATTTGAATCGTAGACGAGGAATGCATAACACTTCGCAATGAATACTATATCTTATCATGAAACATAGATATGAGATGCAATTTCTCTTTTTAAGAAGCATTTGAACTCTATTTCTTCGATACCTAGACATCTGCAAACGCTATTTCCTAGCGAGCAAGTGTCCCATTTACATTCATTTGATGTGTAGACGAGGAATACATAGCACTTCGCAAATCATATTATATCTTACCATGAAACATAGAAATGAGATGCGATATCGCGTTCTAAGAAGCATTAGAACTCTATTGCTTCGATACGTAGACATCTGCAAACGCTATTTCCTTGCAAGGAAGTGTCGCATTTACATTCATTTGAATCGTAGACGAGGAATGCATAACACTTCGCAATGAATACTATATCTTATCATGAAACATAGATATGAGATGCAATATCTCTTTTTAAGAAGCATTTGAACTCTATTTCTTCGATACGTAGACATCTGCAAACGCTATTTCCTTGCAAGGAAGTGTCGCATTCACATTCATTTGAAGTGTAGACGAGGAATACATGATACTTCGCAAATCATATTATATCTTACCATGAAACATAGAAATGAGATGCGATAGCGCGTTTTAAGAAGCATTTGAACTCTATTGCTTCGATACGTAGACATCTGCAAACGCTGTTTCCTTGCAAGGAAGTGTCGCATTTACATTCATTTGAAGTGCAGACGAGGAATACATAACACTTCGCAAATCATATTTTATCTTACCATGAAACATAGAAATGAGATGCGATATCGCGTTTTAAGAAGCATTTGAACTCTATTGCTACGATACGTAGACATCTGCAAACGCTATTTCCTTGCAAGGAAGTGTCGCATTTACATTCATTTGAATCGTAGACGAGGAATGCATAACACTTCACAAATCATAATACATCTTACCATGAAACGTAGAAATGAGATGCGATATCGCGTTTTAAGAAGCACTAGAACTCTATTGCTACGATACCCAGACATCTGCAGACGCTATTTCCTAACAAGGAAATGTTGCATTTACATTCAGTTGAAGTGTAGACGAGGAATACATGACACTTCGCAATGAATACTATATCTTATCATGAAACATAGATATGAGATGCAATATCTCGTTTTAAGAAGCATTTGAACTGTGTTGCTTCGATACGTAGACATCTGCAAACGCTGTTTCCTTGCAAGGAAGTGTCGCATTTACTTTCATTTGAATCGTAGACGAGGAATGCATAACACTTCGCAATGAATATTATATCTTACCATGAAACATAGAAATGAGATGCGATATCGCGTTTTAAGAAGCATTAGAACTCTATTGCTTCGATACGTAGACATCTGCAAACGCTATTTCCTTGCAAGGAAGTGTCGCATTTACTTTCATTTGAATCGTAGACGAGGAATGCATAACACTTCGCAATGAATATTACATCTTATCATGAAACATAGATATTAGATGCAATATCTCGTTTTAAGAAGCATTGGAACTCTATTGCTACGATACCTAGACATATGCAGACGCTATTTCCTAGCGAGGAAGTGTCGCATTCACATTCATTTCAAGTGTAGACGAGGAATACATAACACTTCGCAAATCATATTATACCTTACCGTGAAACATAGAAATGAGATGCGATATCGCTTTTTATGAATCATAAGAACACTATTGCTACGATACGTAGACATCTGCAAACGCTATTTCCTTGCAAGGAAGTGTCGCATTTACATTCATTTGAATCGTAGGCGAGGAATGCATAGCACTTCGCAATGAATATTATATCTTAACATGAAACATAGATATGAGATGCAGTATCTCGTTTTAAGAAGCATTTGAACTGTATTGCTTCGATACGTAGACATCTGCAAGCGCTATTTCCTTGCAAGGAAGTGTCGCATTTACATTCATTTGAATCGTAGACGAGGAATGCATAACACTTCGCAATGAATACTATATCTTATCATGAAACATAGATATGAGATGCAATATCTCGTTTTAAGAAGCATTTGAACTCTGTTGCTTCGATACGTAGACATCTGCAAACGCTATTTCCTTGCAAGGAAGTGTCGCATTTACATTCATTTGAAGTGTAGACGAGGAATACATGATACTTCGCAAATCATATTATATCTTACCATGAAACATAGAAATGGGATGCGATATCGCGTTTTAAGAAGCATTAGAAAACTATTGCTACGATTGGTAGACATTTGCAAACGCTATTTCCTTGCAACGAAGTGTCGCATTTACATTCATTTGAAGTGTAGACGAGGAATACATGATACTTCGCAAATCATATTATATCTTACCATGAAATATAGAAATGAGATGCGATATCGCGTTTTAAGAAGCATTAGAACTCTATTGCTACGATAGGTAGACATCTGCAATCGCTATTTCCTTGCAAGGAAGTGTCGCATTTACATTCATTTGAGGTGTACACGAGGTATACATAACACTTCGCAAATCATGTTATATCTTACCATGAAACATAGAAATGAGATGCGATATCGCGTTTTAAGAAGCATTAGAAAGCTATTGCTACGATACGTAGACATTTGCAAACGCTATTTCCTAGCGAGGAAGTATCGCATTCACATTCATTTGAAGTGTAGACGAGGAATACATAACACTTCGCAAATCATGTTATATCTTACCATGAAACATAGAAATGAGATGCGATATCGCGTTTTAAGAATCATTTGAACTCTATTGCTACGATACGTAGACATCTGCAAACGCTATTTCCTTGCAAGGAAGTGTCGCATTTACATTCATTTGAATCGTAGACGAGGAATGCATAACACTTCGCAAATCATAATACATCTTACCATGAAACGTAGAAATGAGATGCAATATCGCGTTTTAAGAAGCATTAGAACTCTATTGCTACGATACCTAGACATCTGCAAACGCTATTTCCTAGCGAGCAAGTGTCGCATTCACAGTCATTTGAAGTGTAGACGAGGAATACATGACACTTCGCAAATCTTATTATATCTCACCATGAAACATAGTAATGAGATGCGATATCGCGTTTTAAGAAGCATTAGAACTCTATTGCTACGACACGTAGACACCTGCAAACGCTATTTCCTTGCAAGGAAGTGTCGCATTTACATTCATTTGAAGTGTAGACGAGGAATACATAACACTTCGCAAATCATATTATACCTTACCATGAAACATAGAAATGAGATGCGATATCGCTTTTTAAGAATCATAAGAACTCCATTGCTACGATACGTAGACATCTGCAAACGCTATTTCCTTGCAAGGAAGTGTCGCATTTACATTCATTTGAATCGTAGACGAGGAATGCATAACACTTCACAAATCATAATACATCTTACCATGAAACGTAGAAATGAGATGCGATATCGCGTTTTAAGAAGCACTAGAACTCTATTGCTACGATACCCAGACATCTGCAGACGCTATTTCCTAACAAGGAAGTGTCGCATTTACATTCATTTGAATCGTAGACGAGGAATGCATAACACTTCGCAATGAATATTATATCTTATCATGAAACATAGATATGAGATGCAATATCTCGTTCTAAGAAGCATTAGAAATCCATTGCTACGATACGTAGACATCTGCAAATGCTATTTCCTTGCAAGGAAGTGTCGCATTTACATTCATTTGATGTGTAGACGAGGAATACATAACACTTCGCAAATCATATTATATCTTACCATGAAACATAGGAATGAGATGCGATATCGCGTTTTAAGAAGCATCAGAAATCCATTGCTACGATACCTAGACATCTGCAAACGCGATTTCCTAGCGAGCAAGTGTCGCATTACAATTCATTTGAAGTGTAGACGAGGAATACATAACACTTCGCAAATCATATTATACCTTACCATGAAACATAGAAATGAGATGCGATATCGCTTTTTAAGAATCATAAGAACTCCATTGCTACGATACGTAGACATCTGCAAACGCTATTTCCTTGCAAGGAAGTGTCGCATTTACATTCACTTGAATCGTAGACGAGGAATGCATAACACTTCACAAATCATAATACATCTTACCATGAAACATAGAAATGAGATGCGATATCGCGTTTTAAGAAGCATTAGAACTCTATTGCTTCGATACGTAGACATCTGCAAACGGTATTTCCTTGTAAGGAAGTGTCGCATTTACATTCATTTGAAGTGTAGACGAGGAATACATAACACTTCGCAAATCATATTATATCTTACCATGAAACATAGAACTGAGATGCTATATCGCGTTTTAAGAAGCATTTGAACTCTATTGCTTCGATACGTAGACATGTGCAAACGCTATTTCCTTGCAAGGAAGTGTCGCATTTACATTCATTTGAATCGTAGACGAGGAATGCATAACACTTCGCAATGAATACTATATCTTACCATGAAACATAGAAGTGAGATCCGATATCACGTTTTAAGAATCATAAGAAATCTATTGCTACGATACGTAGACATCTGCAAACGCAATTTCCTTGCAAGGAGGTGTCGCATTTACATTCATTTGAAGTGTAGACGAGGAATACATGACACTTCGCAAATCATATTATATCTTACCATGAAACATAGAAATGAGATGCGATATCGCGTTTTAAGAAGCATCAGAAATCCATTGCTATGATACGTAGACATCTGCAAACGCTATTTTCGTGCAAGCAAGTGTCGCATTTACATTCATTTGAATCGTAGACGAGGATTGCATAACACTTCACAATGAATATTATATCTTACAGGGAAACATAGAAATGAGATGCGATATCGCGATTTAAGAAGCTTTAGAACACTATTGCTTCGATACGTAGACATCTGCAAACGCTATTTCCTAGCAAGGAAGTTTCGCATTTACATTCATTTGAAGTGTAGACGAGGAATACATGATACTTAGCAAATCATATTATATCTTACCATGAAACATAGAAATGAGATACGATATCGCGTTTTAAGAAGCATTAGAACGCTATTGCTTCGATACGTAGACATCTGCAATCGCTGTTTCCTTGCAAGGAAGTGTCGCATTTACTTTCATTTGAATCGTAGACGAGGAATGCATAACACTTCACAATGAATATTATATCTTACCGGGAAACATAGAAATGAGATGCGATATCGCGATTTAAGAAGCTTTAGAACACTATTGCTTCGATACGTAGACATCTGCAAACGCTATTTCCTAGCAAGGAAGTTTCGCATTTACATTCATTTGAAGTGTAGACGAGGAATGCATAACACTTCGCAATGAATATTATATCTTACCATGATACATAGAAATGAAATGCGATATCGCGTTTTAAGAAGCATTAGAACACTATTGCTACGATAGGTAGACATCTGCAAATGCTATTTCCTTGCAAGGAAGTATCGCATTTACTTTCATTTGAATCGTAGACGAGGAATGCATAACATTTCGCAATGAATATTATATCTTACCATGAAACATAGAAATGAGATGCGATATCGCGTTTTAAGAAGCATTAGAACTCTATTGCTACGATAGGTATACATCTGCAAACGCTATTTCCTTGCAAGGAAGTGTCGTATTTACATTGATTTGAAGTGTAGACGAGGAATACATAGCACTTCGCAAATCATATTATATCTTACCATGAATCATAGAAATGAGATGCGATATCGCGTTTTAAGTATCATAAGAACTCTATAGTTACGATACGTAGACATCTGCAAACGCTATTTCCTTGGAAGGAAGTGTCGCATTTACGTTCATTTGAATCGTAGACGAGGAATGCATAACACTTCGCAAATCATATTATATCTTACCATGAAACATAGAAATGAGATGCGATATCGCGTTTTAAGAAGCATTAGAACACTATTGCTACGATAGGTAGACATCTGCAAATGCTATTTCCTTGCAAGGAAGTATCGCATTTACTTTCATTTGAATCGTAGACGAGGAATGCATAACATTTCGCAATGAATATTATATCTTACCATGAAACATAGAAATGAGATGCGATATCGCGTTTTAAGAAGCATTAGAACTCTATTGCTACGATAGGTAGACATCTGCAAACGCTATTTCCTTGCAAGGAAGTGTCGTATTTACAATGATTTGAAGTGTAGACGAGGAATACATAACACTTCGCAAATCATATTATATCTTACCATGAATCATAGAAATGAGATGCGATATCGCGTTTTAAGAAGCATTTGAACTCTATTGCTTCGATACGTAGACATCTGCAAACGCTATTTCCTTGCAAGGAAGTGTCGCATTTACATTCATTTGAATCGTAGACGAGGAATGCATTACACTTCGCAATGAATATTATATCTTATCATGAAACATAGATATGAGATGCAATATCTCGTTTTAAGGAGCATTTGAACTCTATTGCTTCGATACGTAGACATCTGCAAACGCTATTTCCTTGCAAGGAAGTGTCGCATTTACATTCATTTGAAGTGTAGACGAGGAATACATGATACTTCGCAAATCATATTATATCTTACCATGAAACATAGAAATGAGATGCGATAGCGCGTTTTAAGAAGCATTTGAAATCTATTGCATCGATACGTAGACATCTGCAAACGCTGTTTCCTTGCAAGGAAGTGTAGCATTTACATTCATTTGAAGTGTAGACGAGGAATACATAACACTTCGCAAATCATATTTCATCTTACCATGAAACATAGAAATGAGATGCGATATCGCGTTTTAAGAACTCTATTGCAACGATACCTAGACATCTGCAAACGCTATTTCCTAGCGAGCAAGTGTCGCATTTACATTCATTTGATGTGTAGACGAGGAATGCATAACACTTCGCAATGAATATGATATCTTACCATGAAACATAGAAATGAGATGCGATATCGCGTTTTAAGAAGCATTAGAACTCTATTGCTTCGATACGTAGACATCTGCAAACGGTATTTTCTTGTGAGGAAGTGTCGCATTTACATTCATTTGAAGTGTAGACGAGGAATACATAACACTTCGCAAATCATATTATATCTTACCATGAAACATAGAAATGAGATGCGATATCGCGTTTAAAGAAGCATTTGAACTCTATTGCTTCGATACGTAGACATCTGCAAACGCAATTTCCTTGCAAGGAAGTGTCGCATTTACATTCATTTGAATCGTAGACGCGGAATGCATAACACTTCGCAATGAATACTATATCTTACCATGAAACATAGAAATGAGATGCGATATCGCGTTTTAAGAAGCATTTGAACTCTATTGCTTCGATACGTAGACATCTGCAAACGCTGTTTCCTTGCAAGGAAGTGTAGCATTTACATTCATTTGAAGTGTAGACGAGGAATGCATAACACTTCACAATGAATATTATATCTTACCGGGAAACATAGAAATGAGATGCGATATCGCGATTTAAGAAGCATTAGAACTCTATTGCTACGATAGGTAGACATCTGCAAACGCTATTTCCTTGCAAGGAAGTGTCGTATTTACATTGATTTGAAGTGTAGACGAGGAATACATAGCACTTCGCAAGTCATATTATATCTTACCATGAATCATAGAAATGAGATGCGATATCGCGTTTTAAGTATCATAAGAACTCTATTGTTACGATACGTAGACATCTGCAAACGCTATTTCCTTGGAAGGAAGTGTCGCATTTACGTTCATTTGAATCGTAGGCGAGGAATGCATAGCACTTCGCAATGAATATTATATCTTAACATGAAACATAGATATGAGATGCAGTATCTCGTTTTAAGAAGCATTTGAACTGTATTGCTTCGATACGTAGACATCTGCAAGCGCTATTTCCTTGCAAGGAAGTGTCGCATTTACATTCATTTGAATCGTAGACGAGGAATGCATAACACTTCGCAATGAATACTATATCTTATCATGAAACATAGATATGAGATGCAATATCTCGTTTTAAGAAGCATTTGAACTCTGTTGCTTCGATACGTAGACATCTGCAAACGCTATTTCCTTGCAAGGAAGTGTCGCATTTACATTCATTTGAAGTGTAGACGAGGAATACATGATACTTCGCAAATCATATTATATCTTACCATGAAACATAGAAATGGGATGCGATATCGCGTTTTAAGAAGCATTAGAAAACTATTGCTACGATTGGTAGACATTTGCAAACGCTATTTCCTTGCAACGAAGTGTCGCATTTACATTCATTTGAAGTGTAGACGAGGAATACATGATACTTCGCAAATCATATTATATCTTACCATGAAATATAGAAATGAGATGCGATATCGCGTTTTAAGAAGCATTAGAACTCTATTGCTACGATAGGTAGACATCTGCAATCGCTATTTCCTTGCAAGGAAGTGTCGCATTTACATTCATTTGAGGTGTACACGAGGTATACATAACACTTCGCAAATCATGTTATATCTTACCATGAAACATAGAAATGAGATGCGATATCGCGTTTTAAGAAGCATTAGAAAGCTATTGCTACGATACGTAGACATTTGCAAACGCTATTTCCTAGCGAGGAAGTATCGCATTCACATTCATTTGAAGTGTAGACGAGGAATACATAACACTTCGCAAATCATGTTATATCTTACCATGAAACATAGAAATGAGATGCGATATCGCGTTTTAAGAATCATTTGAACTCTATTGCTACGATACGTAGACATCTGCAAACGCTATTTCCTTGCAAGGAAGTGTCGCATTTACATTCATTTGAATCGTAGACGAGGAATGCATAACACTTCGCAAATCATAATACATCTTACCATGAAACGTAGAAATGAGATGCAATATCGCGTTTTAAGAAGCATTAGAACTCTATTGCTACGATACCTAGACATCTGCAAACGCTATTTCCTAGCGAGCAAGTGTCGCATTCACAGTCATTTGAAGTGTAGACGAGGAATACATGACACTTCGCAAATCTTATTATATCTCACCATGAAACATAGTAATGAGATGCGATATCGCGTTTTAAGAAGCATTAGAACTCTATTGCTACGATAGGTAGACACCTGCAATCGCTATTTCCTTGCAAGGAAGTGTCGCATTCACATTCATTTGAGGTGTAGACGAGGAAAACATAACACTTCGCAAATCATATTATATCTTACCATGAAACATAGAAATGAGAAGCGATATCGCGTTTTAAGAAGCATTAGAACTCTATTGCTTCGATACGTAGACATCTGCAAACGGTATTTCCTTGTAAGGAAGTGTCGCATTTACATTCATTTGAAGTGTAGACGAGGAATACATAACACTTCGCAAATCATATTATATCTTACCATGAAACATAGAACTGAGATGCTATATCGCGTTTTAAGAAGCATTTGAACTCTATTGCTTCGATACGTAGACATGTGCAAACGCTATTTCCTTGCAAGGAAGTGTCGCATTTACATTCATTTGAATCGTAGACGAGGAATGCATAACACTTCGCAATGAATACTATATCTTACCATGAAACATAGAAGTGAGATCCGATATCACGTTTTAAGAATCATAAGAAATCTATTGCTACGATACGTAGACATCTGCAAACGCAATTTCCTTGCAAGGAAGTGTCGCATTTACATTCATTTGAAGTGTAGACGAGGAATACATGACACTTCGCAAATCATATTATATCTTACCATGAAACATAGAAATGAGATGCGATATCGCGTTTTAAGAAGCATCAGAAATCCATTGCTATGATACGTAGACATCTGCAAACGCTATTTTCGTGCAAGCAAGTGTCGCATTTACATTCATTTGAATCGTAGACGAGGATTGCATAACACTTCACAATGAATATTATATCTTACAGGGAAACATAGAAATGAGATGCGATATCGCGATTTAAGAAGCTTTAGAACACTATTGCTTCGATACGTAGACATCTGCAAACGCTATTTCCTAGCAAGGAAGTTTCGCATTTACATTCATTTGAAGTGTAGACGAGGAATACATGATACTTAGCAAATCATATTATATCTTACCATGAAACATAGAAATGAGATACGATATCGCGTTTTAAGAAGCATTAGAACGCTATTGCTTCGATACGTAGACATCTGCAATCGCTGTTTCCTTGCAAGGAAGTGTCGCATTTACTTTCATTTGAATCGTAGACGAGGAATGCATAACACTTCACAATGAATATTATATCTTACCGGGAAACATAGAAATGAGATGCGATATCGCGATTTAAGAAGCTTTAGAACACTATTGCTTCGATACGTAGACATCTGCAAACGCTATTTCCTAGCAAGGAAGTTTCGCATTTACATTCATTTGAAGTGTAGACGAGGAATGCATAACACTTCGCAATGAATATTATATCTTACCATGATACATAGAAATGAAATGCGATATCGCGTTTTAAGAAGCATTAGAACACTATTGCTACGATAGGTAGACATCTGCAAATGCTATTTCCTTGCAAGGAAGTATCGCATTTACTTTCATTTGAATCGTAGACGAGGAATGCATAACATTTCGCAATGAATATTATATCTTACCATGAAACATAGAAATGAGATGCGATATCGCGTTTTAAGAAGCATTAGAACTCTATTGCTACGATAGGTATACATCTGCAAACGCTATTTCCTTGCAAGGAAGTGTCGTATTTACATTGATTTGAAGTGTAGACGAGGAATACATAGCACTTCGCAAATCATATTATATCTTACCATGAATCATAGAAATGAGATGCGATATCGCGTTTTAAGTATCATAAGAACTCTATTGTTACGATACGTAGACATCTGCAAACGCTATTTCCTTGGAAGGAAGTGTCGCATTTACGTTCATTTGAATCGTAGGCGAGGAATGCATAGCACTTCGCAATGAATATTATATCTTAACATGAAACATAGATATGAGATGCAGTATCTCGTTTTAAGAAGCATTTGAACTGTATTGCTTCGATACGTAGACATCTGCAAGCGCTATTTCCTTGCAAGGAAGTGTCGCATTTACATTCATTTGAATCGTAGACGAGGAATGCATAACACTTCGCAATGAATACTATATCTTATCATGAAACATAGATATGAGATGCAATATCTCGTTTTAAGAAGCATTTGAACTCTGTTGCTTCGATACGTAGACATCTGCAAACGCTATTTCCTTGCAAGGAAGTGTCGCATTTACATTCATTTGAAGTGTAGACGAGGAATACATGATACTTCGCAAATCATATTATATCTTACCATGAAACATAGAAATGGGATGCGATATCGCGTTTTAAGAAGCATTAGAAAACTATTGCTACGATTGGTAGACATTTGCAAACGCTATTTCCTTGCAACGAAGTGTCGCATTTACATTCATTTGAAGTGTAGACGAGGAATACATGATACTTCGCAAATCATATTATATCTTACCATGAAATATAGAAATGAGATGCGATATCGCGTTTTAAGAAGCATTAGAACTCTATTGCTACGATAGGTAGACATCTGCAATCGCTATTTCCTTGCAAGGAAGTGTCGCATTTACATTCATTTGAGGTGTACACGAGGTATACATAACACTTCGCAAATCATGTTATATCTTACCATGAAACATAGAAATGAGATGCGATATCGCGTTTTAAGAAGCATTAGAAAGCTATTGCTACGATACGTAGACATTTGCAAACGCTATTTCCTAGCGAGGAAGTATCGCATTCACATTCATTTGAAGTGTAGACGAGGAATACATAACACTTCGCAAATCATGTTATATCTTACCATGAAACATAGAAATGAGATGCGATATCGCGTTTTAAGAATCATTTGAACTCTATTGCTACGATACGTAGACATCTGCAAACGCTATTTCCTTGCAAGGAAGTGTCGCATTTACATTCATTTGAATCGTAGACGAGGAATGCATAACACTTCGCAAATCATAATACATCTTACCATGAAACGTAGAAATGAGATGCAATATCGCGTTTTAAGAAGCATTAGAACTCTATTGCTACGATACCTAGACATCTGCAAACGCTATTTCCTAGCGAGCAAGTGTCGCATTCACAGTCATTTGAAGTGTAGACGAGGAATACATGACACTTCGCAAATCTTATTATATCTCACCATGAAACATAGTAATGAGATGCGATATCGCGTTTTAAGAAGCATTAGAACTCTATTGCTACGATAGGTAGACACCTGCAATCGCTATTTCCTTGCAAGGAAGTGTCGCATTCACATTCATTTGAGGTGTAGACGAGGAAAACATAACACTTCGCAAATCATATTATATCTTACCATGAAACATAGAAATGAGAAGCGATATCGCGTTTTAAGAAGCATTAGAACTCTATTGCTTCGATACGTAGACATCTGCAAACGGTATTTCCTTGTAAGGAAGTGTCGCATTTACATTCATTTGAAGTGTAGACGAGGAATACATAACACTTCGCAAATCATATTATATCTTACCATGAAACATAGAACTGAGATGCTATATCGCGTTTTAAGAAGCATTTGAACTCTATTGCTTCGATACGTAGACATGTGCAAACGCTATTTCCTTGCAAGGAAGTGTCGCATTTACATTCATTTGAATCGTAGACGAGGAATGCATAACACTTCGCAATGAATACTATATCTTACCATGAAACATAGAAGTGAGATCCGATATCACGTTTTAAGAATCATAAGAAATCTATTGCTACGATACGTAGACATCTGCAAACGCAATTTCCTTGCAAGGAAGTGTCGCATTTACATTCATTTGAAGTGTAGACGAGGAATACATGACACTTCGCAAATCATATTATATCTTACCATGAAACATAGAAATGAGATGCGATATCGCGTTTTAAGAAGCATCAGAAATCCATTGCTATGATACGTAGACATCTGCAAACGCTATTTTCGTGCAAGCAAGTGTCGCATTTACATTCATTTGAATCGTAGACGAGGATTGCATAACACTTCACAATGAATATTATATCTTACAGGGAAACATAGAAATGAGATGCGATATCGCGATTTAAGAAGCTTTAGAACACTATTGCTTCGATACGTAGACATCTGCAAACGCTATTTCCTAGCAAGGAAGTTTCGCATTTACATTCATTTGAAGTGTAGACGAGGAATACATGATACTTAGCAAATCATATTATATCTTACCATGAAACATAGAAATGAGATACGATATCGCGTTTTAAGAAGCATTAGAACGCTATTGCTTCGATACGTAGACATCTGCAATCGCTGTTTCCTTGCAAGGAAGTGTCGCATTTACTTTCATTTGAATCGTAGACGAGGAATGCATAACACTTCACAATGAATATTATATCTTACCGGGAAACATAGAAATGAGATGCGATATCGCGATTTAAGAAGCTTTAGAACACTATTGCTTCGATACGTAGACATCTGCAAACGCTATTTCCTAGCAAGGAAGTCTCGCATTTACATTCATTTGAAGTGTAGACGAGGAATGCATAACACTTCGCAATGAATATTATATCTTACCATGATACATAGAAATGAAATGCGATATCGCGTTTTAAGAAGCATTAGAACACTATTGCTACGATAGGTAGACATCTGCAAATGCTATTTCCTTGCAAGGAAGTATCGCATTTACTTTCATTTGAATCGTAGACGAGGAATGCATAACATTTCGCAATGAATATTATATCTTACCATGAAACATAGAAATGAGATGCGATATCGCGTTTTAAGAAGCATTAGAACTCTATTGCTACGATAGGTAGACATCTGCAAACGCTATTTCCTTGCAAGGAAGTGTCGTATTTACAATGATTTGAAGTGTAGACGAGGAATACATAACACTTCGCAAATCATATTATATCTTACCATGAATCATAGAAATGAGATGCGATATCGCGTTTTAAGAAGCATTTGAACTCTATTGCTTCGATACGTAGACATCTGCAAACGCTATTTCCTTGCAAGGAAGTGTCGCATTTACATTCATTTGAATCGTAGACGAGGAATGCATTACACTTCGCAATGAATATTATATCTTATCATGAAACATAGATATGAGATGCAATATCTCGTTTTAAGGAGCATTTGAAATCTATTGCTTCGATACGTAGACATCTGCAAACGCTATTTCCTTGCAAGGAAGTGTCGCATTTACATTCATTTGAAGTGTAGACGAGGAATACATGATACTTCGCAAATCATATTATATCTTACCATGAAACATAGAAATGAGATGCGATAGCGCGTTTTAAGAAGCATTTGAAATCTATTGCATCGATACGTAGACATCTGCAAACGCTGTTTCCTTGCAAGGAAGTGTAGCATTTACATTCATTTGAAGTGTAGACGAGGAATACATAACACTTCGCAAATCATATTTTATCTTACCATGAAACATAGAAATGAGATGCGATATCGCGTTTTAAGAACTCTATTGCAACGATACCTAGACATCTGCAAACGCTATTTCCTAGCGAGCAAGTGTCGCATTTACATTCATTTGATGTGTAGACGAGGAATGCATAACACTTCGCAATGAATATGATATCTTACCATGAAACATAGAAATGAGATGCGATATCGCGTTTTAAGAAGCATTAGAACTCTATTGCTTCGATACGTAGACATCTGCAAACGGTATTTTCTTGTGAGGAAGTGTCGCATTTACATTCATTTGAAGTGTAGACGAGGAATACATAACACTTCGCAAATCATATTATATCTTACCATGAAACATAGAAATGAGATGCGATATCGCGTTTAAAGAAGCATTTGAACTCTATTGCTTCGATACGTAGACATCTGCAAACGCAATTTCCTTGCAAGGAAGTGTCGCATTTACATTCATTTGAATCGTAGACGCGGAATGCATAACACTTCGCAATGAATACTATATCTTACCATGAAACATAGAAATGAGATGCGATATCGCGTTTTAAGAAGCATTTGAACTCTATTGCTTCGATACGTAGACATCTGCAAACGCTGTTTCCTTGCAAGGAAGTGTAGCATTTACATTCATTTGAAGTGTAGACGAGGAATGCATAACACTTCACAATGAATATTATATCTTACCGGGAAACATAGAAATGAGATGCGATATCGCGATTTAAGAAGCATTAGAACTCTATTGCTACGATAGGTAGACATCTGCAAACGCTATTTCCTTGCAAGGAAGTGTCGTATTTACATTGATTTGAAGTGTAGACGAGGAATACATAGCACTTCGCAAATCATATTATATCTTACCATGAATCATAGAAATGAGATGCGATATCGCGTTTTAAGTATCATAAGAACTCTATTGTTACGATACGTAGACATCTGCAAACGCTATTTCCTTGGAAGGAAGTGTCGCATTTACGTTCATTTGAATCGTAGACGAGGAATGCATAACACTTCGCAAATCATATTATATCTTACCATGAAACATAGAAATGAGATGCGATATCGCGTTTTAAGAAGCATTTGAACTCTATTGCTTCGATACGTAGACATCTGCAAACGCTATTTCCTTGCAAGGAAGTGTCGCATTTACATTCATTTGAAGTGTAGACGAGGAATACATAACACTTCGCAAATCATATTATACCTTACCATGAAACATAGAAATGAGATGCGAAATCGCGTTTTAGGAATTATAAGAACTCTATTGCTACGATACGTAGACATCTGCAAACGCTATTTCCTTGCAAGGAAGTGTCGCATTTACATTCATTTGAATCGTAGACGAGGAATGCATAACACTTCGCAATGAATATTATATCTTATCATGAAACATAGATATGAGATGCAATATCTCGTTTTAAGAAGCATTTGAACTCTATTGCTTCGATACGTAGACATCTGCAAACGCTATTTCCTTGCAAGGAAGTGTCGCATTTACATTCATTTGAAGTGTAGACGAGGAATACATGATACTTCGCAAATCATATTATATCTTACCATGAAACATAGAAATGAGATGCGATAGCGCGTTTTAAGAAGCATTTGAACTCTATTGCTTCGATACGTAGACATCTGCAAACGCTGTTTCCTTGCAAGGAAGTGTCGCATTTACATTCATTTGAAGTGTAGACGAGGAATACATAACACTTCGCAAATCATATTTTATCTTACCATGAAACATAGAAATGAGATGCGATATCGCGTTTTAAGAAGCATTAGAACTCTATTGCTACGATACATAGACATCTGCAAACGCTATTTCCTAGCGAGCAAGTGTCGCATTTACATTCATTTGATGTGTAGACGAGGAATACATAGCACTTCGCAAATCATATTATATCTTACCATGAAACATAGTAATGAGATGCGATATCGCGTTTTAAGAAGCATTAGAACTCTATTGCTTCGATACGTAGACATCTGCAAACGGTATTTCCTTGTAAGGAAGTGTCGCATTTACATTCATTTGAAGTGTAGACGAGGAATACATAACACTTCGCAAATCATATTATATCTTACCATGAAACATAGAAATGAGATGCGATATCGCGTTTTAAGAAGCATTTGAACTCTATTGCTTCGATACGTAGACATCTGCAAACGCTATTTCCTTGCAAGGAACTGTCGCATTTACATTCATTTGAAGTGTAGACGAGGAATACATGACACTTCGCAAATCATATTATATCTTACCATGAAACATAGAAATGAGATGCGATATCGCGTTTTAAGAAGCATCAGAACTCTATTGCTACGATAGGTAGACATCTGCAAACGCTATTTCCTTGCAAGGAAGTGTCGTATTTACAATGATTTGAAGTGTAGACGAGGAATACATAACACTTCGCAAATCATATTATATCTTACCATGAATCATAGAAATGAGATGCGATATCGCGTTTTAAGAAGCATTTGAACTCTATTGCTTCGATACGTAGACATCTGCAAACGCTATTTCCTTGCAAGGAAGTGTCGCATTTACATTCATTTGAATCGTAGACGAGGAATGCATTACACTTCGCAATGAATATTATATCTTTTCATGAAACATAGATATGAGATGCAATATCTCGTTTTAAGGAGCATTTGAACTCTATTGCTTCGATACGTAGACATCTGCAAACGCTATTTCCTTGCAAGGAAGTGTCGCATTTACATTCATTTGAAGTGTAGACGAGGAATACATGATACTTCGCAAATCATATTATATCTTACCATGAAACATAGAAATGAGATGCGATAGCGCGTTTTAAGAAGCATTTGAAATCTATTGCATCGATACGTAGACATCTGCAAACGCTGTTTCCTTGCAAGGAAGTGTAGCATTTACATTCATTTGAAGTGTAGACGAGGAATACATAACACTTCGCAAATCATATTTTATCTTACCATGAAACATAGAAATGAGATGCGATATCGCGTTTTAAGAACTCTATTGCAACGATACCTAGACATCTGCAAACGCTATTTCCTAGCGAGCAAGTGTCGCATTTACATTCATTTGATGTGTAGACGAGGAATGCATAACACTTCGCAATGAATATGATATCTTACCATGAAACATAGAAATGAGATGCGATATCGCGTTTTAAGAAGCATTAGAACTCTATTGCTTCGATACGTAGACATCTGCAAACGGTATTTTCTTGTGAGGAAGTGTCGCATTTACATTCATTTGAAGTGTAGACGAGGAATACATAACACTTCGCAAATCATATTATATCTTACCATGAAACATAGAAATGAGATGCGATATCGCGTTTAAAGAAGCATTTGAACTCTATTGCTTCGATACGTAGACATCTGCAAACGCAATTTCCTTGCAAGGAAGTGTCGCATTTACATTCATTTGAATCGTAGACGCGGAATGCATAACACTTCGCAATGAATACTATATCTTACCATGAAACATAGAAATGAGATGCGATATCGCGTTTTAAGAAGCATTTGAACTCTATTGCTTCGATACGTAGACATCTGCAAACGCTGTTTCCTTGCAAGGAAGTGTAGCATTTACATTCATTTGAAGTGTAGACGAGGAATGCATAACACTTCACAATGAATATTATATCTTACCGGGAAACATAGAAATGAGATGCGATATCGCGATTTAAGAAGCATTAGAACTCTATTGCTACGATAGGTAGACATCTGCAAACGCTATTTCCTTGCAAGGAAGTGTCGTATTTACATTGATTTGAAGTGTAGACGAGGAATACATAGCACTTCGCAAATCATATTATATCTTACCATGAATCATAGAAATGGGATGCGATATCGCGTTTTAAGTATCATAAGAACTCTATTGTTACGATACGTAGACATCTGCAAACGCTATTTCCTTGGAAGGAAGTGTCGCATTTACGTTCATTTGAATCGTAGACGAGGAATGCATAACACTTCGCAAATCATATTATATCTTACCATGAAACATAGAAATGAGATGCGATATCGCGTTTTAAGAAGCATTTGAACTCTATTGCTTCGATACGTAGACATCTGCAAACGCTATTTCCTTGCAAGGAAGTGTCGCATTTACATTCATTTGAAGTGTAGACGAGGAATACATAACACTTCGCAAATCATATTATACCTTACCATGAAACATAGAAATGAGATGCGAAATCGCGTTTTAGGAATTATAAGAACTCTATTGCTACGATACGTAGACATCTGCAAACGCTATTTCCTTGCAAGGAAGTGTCGCATTTACATTCATTTGAATCGTAGACGAGGAATGCATAACACTTCGCAATGAATATTATATCTTATCATGAAACATAGATATGAGATGCAATATCTCGTTTTAAGAAGCATTTGAACTCTATTGCTTCGATACGTAGACATCTGCAAACGCTATTTCCTTGCAAGGAAGTGTCGCATTTACATTCATTTGAAGTGTAGACGAGGAATACATGATACTTCGCAAATCATATTATATCTTACCATGAAACATAGAAATGAGATGCGATAGCGCGTTTTAAGAAGCATTTGAACTCTATTGCTTCGATACGTAGACATCTGCAAACGCTGTTTCCTTGCAAGGAAGTGTCGCATTTACATTCATTTGAAGTGTAGACGAGGAATACATAACACTTCGCAAATCATATTTTATCTTACCATGAAACATAGAAATGAGATGCGATATCGCGTTTTAAGAAGCATTAGAACTCTATTGCTACGATACATAGACATCTGCAAACGCTATTTCCTAGCGAGCAAGTGTCGCATTTACATTCATTTGATGTGTAGACGAGGAATACATAGCACTTCGCAAATCATATTATATCTTACCATGAAACATAGTAATGAGATGCGATATCGCGTTTTAAGAAGCATTAGAACTCTATTGCTTCGATACGTAGACATCTGCAAACGGTATTTCCTTGTAAGGAAGTGTCGCATTTACATTCATTTGAAGTGTAGACGAGGAATACATAACACTTCGCAAATCATATTATATCTTACCATGAAACATAGAAATGAGATGCGATATCGCGTTTTAAGAAGCATTTGAACTCTATTGCTTCGATACGTAGACATCTGCAAACGCTATTTCCTTGCAAGGAACTGTCGCATTTACATTCATTTGAAGTGTAGACGAGGAATACATGACACTTCGCAAATCATATTATATCTTACCATGAAACATAGAAATGAGATGCGATATCGCGTTTTAAGAAGCATCAGAAATCCATTGCTATGATACGTAGACATCTGCAAACGCTATTTTCGTGCAAGCAAGTGTCGCATTTACATTCATTTGAATCGTAGACGAGGATTGCATAACACTTCGCAATGAATATTATATCTTATCATGAAACATAGATATGAGATGCAATATCTCGTTTTAAGAAGCATTTCAACTCTATTGCTTCGAAACGTAGACATCTGCAAAAGCTATTTCCTTGCAAGGAAGTGTCGCATTTACATTCATTTGAAGTGTAGACGAGGAATACATGATACTTCGCAAATCATATTATATCTTACCATGAAACATAGAAATGAGATGCGATATCGCGTTTTAAGAATTATAAGAACTCTATTGCTACGATACGTAGACATCTGCAAACGCTATTTCCTTGCAAGGAAGTGTCGCATTTACTTTCATTTGAATCGTAGACGAGGAATGCATAACACTTCGCAATGAATATTATATCTTATCATGAAACATGGATATTAGATGCAATATCTCGTTTTAAGAAGCATTGGAACTCTATTGCTACGATACCTAGACATCTGCAGACGCTATTTCCTAGCGAGGAAGTGTCGCATTCACATTCATTTGAAGTGTAGACGAGGAATACGTAACACTTCGCAAATCATATTATACCTTACCATGAAACATAGAAATGAGATGCGATATCGCTTTTTAAGGATCATAAGAACTCTATTGCTACGATACGTAGACATCTGCAAACGCTATTTCCTTGCAAGGAAGTGTCGCATTTACATTCATTTGAATCGTAGGCGAGGAATGCAGAGCACTTCGCAATGAATATTATATCTTATCATGAAACATAGATATGAGATGCAGTATCTCGTTTTAAGAAGCATTTGAACTCTATTGCTTCGATACGTAGACATTTGCAAACGCTATTTCCTTGCAAGGAAGCATCGCATTTACATTCATTTGAAGTGTAGACGAGGAATACATAACACTTCGCAAATCATATTACATCATACCATTAAACATAGAAATGAGATGCGATATCGCGTTTTAAGAAGCATTAGAACTCTATTGCCACGATACCTAGACATCTGCAGACGCTATTTCCCAGCAAGGAAGTGTCGCATTTACATTCATTTGAAGTGTAGACGAGCAATACATGACACTTCGCATATCATATTATATCTTACCATGAAACATAGAAATGAGATGCGATATCGCGTTCTAAGAAGCATCAGAAATCCATTGCTACGATACGTAGACATCTGCAGACGCAATTTCCTTGCAAGGAAGTGTCGCATTTACATTCATTTGATGTGTAGACGAGGAATACATAGCACTTCGCAAATCATATTATATCTTACCATGAAACATAGAAATGAGATGCGATATCGCGTTTTAAGAAGCATTTGAACTCTATTGCTTCGATACGTAGACATCTGCAAGCGCTATTTCCTTGCAAGGAAGTGTCGCATTTACATTCATTTGAATCGTAGACGAGGAATGCATAACACTTCGCAATGAATACTATATCTTATCATGAAACATAGATATGAGATGCAATATCTCTTTTTAAGAAGCATTTGAACTCTATTTCTTCGATACGTAGACATCTGCAAACGCTATTTCCTTGCAAGGAAGTGTCGCATTTACATTCATTTGAAGTGTAGACGAGGAATACATGATACTTCGCAAATCATATTATATCTTACCATGAAACATAGAAATGAGATGCGATAGCGCGTTTTAAGAAGAATTTGAACTCTATTGCTTCGATACGTAGACATCTGCAAACGCTGTTTCCTTGCAAGGAAGTGTCGCATTTACATTCATTTGAAGTGTAGACGAGGAATACATAACACTTCGCAAATCATATTTTATCTTACCATGAAACATAGAAATGAGATGCGATATCGCGTTTTAAGAAGCATTAGAACTCTATTGCTTCGATACGTAGACATCTGCAAACGCTATTTCCTTGCAAGGAAGTGTCGCATTTACATTCATTTGAATCGTAGACGAGGAATGCATAACACTTCGCAATGAATACTATATCTTATCATGAAACATAGATATGAGATGCAATATCTCTTTTTAAGAAGCATTTGAACTCTATTTCTTCGATACGTAGACATCTGCAAACGCTATTTCCTTGCAAGGAAGTGTCGCATTCACATTCATTTGAAGTGTAGACGAGGAATACATGATACTTCGCAAATCATATTATATCTTACCATGAAACATAGAAATGAGATGCGATAGCGCGTTTTAAGAAGCATTTGAACTCTATTGCTTCGATACGTAGACATCTGCAAACGCTGTTTCCTTGCAAGGAAGTGTCGCATTTACATTCATTTGAAGTGCAGACGAGGAATACATAACACTTCGCAAATCATATTTTATCTTACCATGAAACATAGAAATGAGATGCGATATCGCGTTTTAAGAAGCATTAGAACACTATTGCTACGATAGGTAGACATCTGCAAATGCTATTTCCTTGCAAGGAAGTATCGCATTTACTTTCATTTGAATCGTAGACGAGGAATGCATAACATTTCGCAATGAATATTATATCTTACCATGAAACATAGAAATGAGATGCGATATCGCGTTTTAAGAAGCATTAGAACTCTATTGCTACGATAGGTAGACATCTGCAAACGCTATTTCCTTGCAAGGAAGTGTCGTATTTACATTGATTTGAAGTGTAGACGAGGAATACATAGCACTTCGCAAATCATATTATATCTTACCATGAATCATAGAAATGAGATGCGATATCGCGTTTTAAGTATCATAAGAACTCTATTGTTACGATACGTAGACATCTGCAAACGCTATTTCCTTGGAAGGAAGTGTCGCATTTACGTTCATTTGAATCGTAGACGAGGAATGCATAACACTTCGCAAATCATATTATATCTTACCATGAAACATAGAAATGAGATGCGATATCGCGTTTTAAGAAGCATTTGAACTCTATTGCTTCGATACGTAGACATCTGCAAACGCTATTTCCTTGCAAGGAAGTGTCGCATTTACATTCATTTGAAGTGTAGACGAGGAATACATAACACTTCGCAAATCATATTATACCTTACCATGAAACATAGAAATGAGATGCGAAATCGCGTTTTAAGAATTATAAGAACTCTATTGCTACGATACGTAGACATCTGCAAACGCTATTTCCTTGCAAGGAAGTGTCGCATTTACATTCATTTGAATCGTAGACGAGGAATGCATAACACTTCGCAATGAATATTATATCTTATCATGAAACATAGATATGAGATGCAATATCTCGTTTTAAGAAGCATTTGAACTCTATTGCTTCGATACGTAGACATCTGCAAACGCTATTTCCTTGCAAGGAAGTGTCGCATTTACATTCATTTGAAGTGTAGACGAGGAATACATGATACTTCGCAAATCATATTATATCTTACCATGAAACATAGAAATGAGATGCGATAGCGCGTTTTAAGAAGCATTTGAACTCTATTGCTTCGATACGTAGACATCTGCAAACGCTGTTTCCTTGCAAGGAAGTGTCGCATTTACATTCATTTGAAGTGTAGACGAGGAATACATAACACTTCGCAAATCATATTTTATCTTACCATGAAACATAGAAATGAGATGCGATATCGCGTTTTAAGAAGCATTAGAACTCTATTGCTACGATACATAGACATCTGCAAACGCTATTTCCTAGCGAGCAAGTGTCGCATTTACATTCATTTGATGTGTAGACGAGGAATACATAGCACTTCGCAAATCATATTATACCTTACCATGAAACATAGAAATGAGATGCGATATCGCGTTTTAAGAATTATAAGAACTCTATTGCTACGATACGTAGACATCTGCAAACGCTATTTCCTTGCAAGGAAGTGTCGCATTTACTTTCATTTGAATCGTAGACGAGGAATGCATAACACTTCGCAATGAATATTATATCTTATCATGAAACATGGATATTAGATGCAATATCTCGTTTTAAGAAGCATTGGAACTCTATTGCTACGATACCTAGACATCTGCAGACGCTATTTCCTAGCGAGGAAGTGTCGCATTCACATTCATTTGAAGTGTAGACGAGGAATACGTAACACTTCGCAAATCATATTATACCTTACCATGAAACATAGAAATGAGATGCGATATCGCTTTTTAAGGATCATAAGAACTCTATTGCTACGATACGTAGACATCTGCAAACGCTATTTCCTTGCAAGGAAGTGTCGCATTTACATTCATTTGAATCGTAGGCGAGGAATGCAGAGCACTTCGCAATGAATATTATATCTTATCATGAAACATAGATATGAGATGCAGTATCTCGTTTTAAGAAGCATTTGAACTCTATTGCTTCGATACGTAGACATTTGCAAACGCTATTTCCTTGCAAGGAAGCATCGCATTTACATTCATTTGAAGTGTAGACGAGGAATACATAACACTTCGCAAATCATATTACATCATACCATTAAACATAGAAATGAGATGCGATATCGCGTTTTAAGAAGCATTAGAACTCTATTGCCACGATACCTAGACATCTGCAGACGCTATTTCCCAGCAAGGAAGTGTCGCATTTACATTCATTTGAAGTGTAGACGAGCAATACATGACACTTCGCATATCATATTATATCTTACCATGAAACATAGAAATGAGATGCGATATCGCGTTCTAAGAAGCATCAGAAATCCATTGCTACGATACGTAGACATCTGCAGACGCAATTTCCTTGCAAGGAAGTGTCGCATTTACATTCATTTGATGTGTAGACGAGGAATACATAGCACTTCGCAAATCATATTATATCTTACCATGAAACATAGAAATGAGATGCGATATCGCGTTTTAAGAAGCATTTGAACTCTATTGCTTCGATACGTAGACATCTGCAAGCGCTATTTCCTTGCAAGGAAGTGTCGCATTTACATTCATTTGAATCGTAGACGAGGAATGCATAACACTTCGCAATGAATACTATATCTTATCATGAAACATAGATATGAGATGCAATATCTCTTTTTAAGAAGCATTTGAACTCTATTTCTTCGATACGTAGACATCTGCAAACGCTATTTCCTTGCAAGGAAGTGTCGCATTTACATTCATTTGAAGTGTAGACGAGGAATACATGATACTTCGCAAATCATATTATATCTTACCATGAAACATAGAAATGAGATGCGATAGCGCGTTTTAAGAAGAATTTGAACTCTATTGCTTCGATACGTAGACATCTGCAAACGCTGTTTCCTTGCAAGGAAGTGTCGCATTTACATTCATTTGAAGTGTAGACGAGGAATACATAACACTTCGCAAATCATATTATACCTTACCATGAAACATAGAAATGAGATGCGATATCGCGTTTTAAGAAGCATTTGAACTCTATTGCTTCGATACGTAGACATCTGCAAGCGCTATTTCCTTGCAAGGAAGTGTCGCATTTACATTCATTTGAATCGTAGACGAGGAATGCATAACACTTCGCAATGAATACTATATCTTATCATGAAACATAGATATGAGATGCAATATCTCTTTTTAAGAAGCATTTGAACTCTATTTCTTCGATACGTAGACATCTGCAAACGCTATTTCCTTGCAAGGAAGTGTCGCATTTACATTCATTTGAAGTGTAGACGAGGAATACATGATACTTCGCAAATCATATTATATCTTACCATGAAACATAGAAATGAGATGCGATAGCGCGTTTTAAGAAGAATTTGAACTCTATTGCTTCGATACGTAGACATCTGCAAACGCTGTTTCCTTGCAAGGAAGTGTCGCATTTACATTCATTTGAAGTGTAGACGAGGAATACATAACACTTCGCAAATCATATTTTATCTTACCATGAAACATAGAAATGAGATGCGATATCGCGTTTTAAGAAGCATTAGAACTCTATTGCTTCGATACGTAGACATCTGCAAACGCTATTTCCTTGCAAGGAAGTGTCGCATTTACATTCATTTGAATCGTAGACGAGGAATGCATAACACTTCGCAATGAATACTATATCTTATCATGAAACATAGATATGAGATGCAATATCTCTTTTTAAGAAGCATTTGAACTCTATTTCTTCGATACGTAGACATCTGCAAACGCTATTTCCTTGCAAGGAAGTGTCGCATTCACATTCATTTGAAGTGTAGACGAGGAATACATGATACTTCGCAAATCATATTATATCTTACCATGAAACATAGAAATGAGATGCGATAGCGCGTTTTAAGAAGCATTTGAACTCTATTGCTTCGATACGTAGACATCTGCAAACGCTGTTTCCTTGCAAGGAAGTGTCGCATTTACATTCATTTGAAGTGCAGACGAGGAATACATAACACTTCGCAAATCATATTTTATCTTACCATGAAACATAGAAATGAGATGCGATATCGCGTTTTAAGAAGCATTAGAACACTATTGCTACGATAGGTAGACATCTGCAAATGCTATTTCCTTGCAAGGAAGTATCGCATTTACTTTCATTTGAATCGTAGACGAGGAATGCATAACATTTCGCAATGAACATTATATCTTACCATGAAACATAGAAATGAGATGCGATATCGCGTTTTAAGAAGCATTAGAACTCTATTGCTACGATAGGTAGACATCTGCAAACGCTATTTCCTTGCAAGGAAGTGTCGTATTTACATTGATTTGAAGTGTAGACGAGGAATACATAGCACTTCGCAAATCATATTATATCTTACCATGAATCATAGAAATGAGATGCGATATCGCGTTTTAAGTATCATAAGAACTCTATTGTTACGATACGTAGACATCTGCAAACGCTATTTCCTTGGAAGGAAGTGTCGCATTTACGTTCATTTGAATCGTAGACGAGGAATGCATAACACTTCGCAAATCATATTATATCTTACCATGAAACATAGAAATGAGATGCGATATCGCGTTTTAAGAAGCATTTGAACTCTATTGCTTCGATACGTAGACATCTGCAAACGCTATTTCCTTGCAAGGAAGTGTCGCATTTACATTCATTTGAAGTGTAGACGAGGAATACATAACACTTCGCAAATCATATTATACCTTACCATGAAACATAGAAATGAGATGCGAAATCGCGTTTTAAGAATTATAAGAACTCTATTGCTACGATACGTAGACATCTGCAAACGCTATTTCCTTGCAAGGAAGTGTCGCATTTACATTCATTTGAATCGTAGACGAGGAATGCATAACACTTCGCAATGAATATTATATCTTATCATGAAACATAGATATGAGATGCAATATCTCGTTTTAAGAAGCATTTGAACTCTATTGCTTCGATACGTAGACATCTGCAAACGCTATTTCCTTGCAAGGAAGTGTCGCATTTACATTCATTTGAAGTGTAGACGAGGAATACATGATACTTCGCAAATCATATTATATCTTACCATGAAACATAGAAATGAGATGCGATAGCGCGTTTTAAGAAGCATTTGAACTCTATTGCTTCGATACGTAGACATCTGCAAACGCTGTTTCCTTGCAAGGAAGTGTCGCATTTACATTCATTTGAAGTGTAGACGAGGAATACATAACACTTCGCAAATCATATTTTATCTTACCATGAAACATAGAAATGAGATGCGATATCGCGTTTTAAGAAGCATTAGAACTCTATTGCTACGATACATAGACATCTGCAAACGCTATTTCCTAGCGAGCAAGTGTCGCATTTACATTCATTTGATGTGTAGACGAGGAATACATAGCACTTCGCAAATCATATTATATCTTACCATGAAACATAGTAATGAGATGCGATATCGCGTTTTAAGAAGCATTAGAACTCTATTGCTTCGATACGTAGACATCTGCAAACGGTATTTCCTTGTAAGGAAGTGTCGCATTTACATTCATTTGAAGTGTAGACGAGGAATACATAACACTTCGCAAATCATATTATATCTTACCATGAAACATAGAAATGAGATGCGATATCGCGTTTTAAGAAGCATTTGAACTCTATTGCTTCGATACGTAGACATCTGCAAACGCTATTTCCTTGCAAGGAACTGTCGCATTTACATTCATTTGAAGTGTAGACGAGGAATACATGACACTTCGCAAATCATATTATATCTTACCATGAAACATAGAAATGAGATGCGATATCGCGTTTTAAGAAGCATCAGAAATCCATTGCTATGATACGTAGACATCTGCAAACGCTATTTTCGTGCAAGCAAGTGTCGCATTTACATTCATTTGAATCGTAGACGAGGATTGCATAACACTTCGCAATGAATATTATATCTTATCATGAAACATAGATATGAGATGCAATATCTCGTTTTAAGAAGCATTTCAACTCTATTGCTTCGAAACGTAGACATCTGCAAAAGCTATTTCCTTGCAAGGAAGTGTCGCATTTACATTCATTTGAAGTGTAGACGAGGAATACATGATACTTCGCAAATCATATTATATCTTACCATGAAACATAGAAATGAGATGCGATATCGCGTTTTAAGAATTATAAGAACTCTATTGCTACGATACGTAGACATCTGCAAACGCTATTTCCTTGCAAGGAAGTGTCGCATTTACTTTCATTTGAATCGTAGACGAGGAATGCATAACACTTCGCAATGAATATTATATCTTATCATGAAACATGGATATTAGATGCAATATCTCGTTTTAAGAAGCATTGGAACTCTATTGCTACGATACCTAGACATCTGCAGACGCTATTTCCTAGCGAGGAAGTGTCGCATTCACATTCATTTGAAGTGTAGACGAGGAATACGTAACACTTCGCAAATCATATTATACCTTACCATGAAACATAGAAATGAGATGCGATATCGCTTTTTAAGGATCATAAGAACTCTATTGCTACGATACGTAGACATCTGCAAACGCTATTTCCTTGCAAGGAAGTGTCGCATTTACATTCATTTGAATCGTAGGCGAGGAATGCAGAGCACTTCGCAATGAATATTATATCTTATCATGAAACATAGATATGAGATGCAGTATCTCGTTTTAAGAAGCATTTGAACTCTATTGCTTCGATACGTAGACATTTGCAAACGCTATTTCCTTGCAAGGAAGCATCGCATTTACATTCATTTGAAGTGTAGACGAGGAATACATAACACTTCGCAAATCATATTACATCTTACCATTAAACATAGAAATGAGATGCGATATCGCGTTTTAAGAAGCATTAGAACTCTATTGCCACGATACCTAGACATCTGCAGACGCTATTTCCCAGCAAGGAAGTGTCGCATTTACATTCATTTGAAGTGTAGACGAGCAATACATGACACTTCGCATATCATATTATATCTTACCATGAAACATAGAAATGAGATGCGATATCGCGTTCTAAGAAGCATCAGAAATCCATTGCTACGATACGTAGACATCTGCAGACGCAATTTCCTTGCAAGGAAGTGTCGCATTTACATTCATTTGATGTGTAGACGAGGAATACATAGCACTTCGCAAATCATATTATATCTTACCATGAAACATAGAAATGAGATGCGATATCGCGTTTTAAGAAGCATTTGAACTCTATTGCTTCGATACGTAGACATCTGCAAGCGCTATTTCCTTGCAAGGAAGTGTCGCATTTACATTCATTTGAATCGTAGACGAGGAATGCATAACACTTCGCAATGAATACTATATCTTATCATGAAACATAGATATGAGATGCAATATCTCTTTTTAAGAAGCATTTGAACTCTATTTCTTCGATACGTAGACATCTGCAAACGCTATTTCCTTGCAAGGAAGTGTCGCATTTACATTCATTTGAAGTGTAGACGAGGAATACATGATACTTCGCAAATCATATTATATCTTACCATGAAACATAGAAATGAGATGCGATAGCGCGTTTTAAGAAGAATTTGAACTCTATTGCTTCGATACGTAGACATCTGCAAACGCTGTTTCCTTGCAAGGAAGTGTCGCATTTACATTCATTTGAAGTGTAGACGAGGAATACATAACACTTCGCAAATCATATTTTATCTTACCATGAAACATAGAAATGAGATGCGATATCGCGTTTTAAGAAGCATTAGAACTCTATTGCTTCGATACGTAGACATCTGCAAACGCTATTTCCTTGCAAGGAAGTGTCGCATTTACATTCATTTGAATCGTAGACGAGGAATGCATAACACTTCGCAATGAATACTATATCTTATCATGAAACATAGATATGAGATGCAATATCTCTTTTTAAGAAGCATTTGAACTCTATTTCTTCGATACGTAGACATCTGCAAACGCTATTTCCTTGCAAGGAAGTGTCGCATTCACATTCATTTGAAGTGTAGACGAGGAATACATGATACTTCGCAAATCATATTATATCTTACCATGAAACATAGAAATGAGATGCGATAGCGCGTTTTAAGAAGCATTTGAACTCTATTGCTTCGATACGTAGACATCTGCAAACGCTGTTTCCTTGCAAGGAAGTGTCGCATTTACATTCATTTGAAGTGCAGACGAGGAATACATAACACTTCGCAAATCATATTTTATCTTACCATGAAACATAGAAATGAGATGCGATATCGCGTTTTAAGAAGCATTAGAACACTATTGCTACGATAGGTAGACATCTGCAAATGCTATTTCCTTGCAAGGAAGTATCGCATTTACTTTCATTTGAATCGTAGACGAGGAATGCATAACATTTCGCAATGAATATTATATCTTACCATGAAACATAGAAATGAGATGCGATATCGCGTTTTAAGAAGCATTAGAACTCTATTGCTACGATAGGTAGACATCTGCAAACGCTATTTCCTTGCAAGGAAGTGTCGTATTTACATTGATTTGAAGTGTAGACGAGGAATACATAGCACTTCGCAAATCATATTATATCTTACCATGAATCATAGAAATGAGATGCGATATCGCGTTTTAAGTATCATAAGAACTCTATTGTTACGATACGTAGACATCTGCAAACGCTATTTCCTTGGAAGGAAGTGTCGCATTTACGTTCATTTGAATCGTAGACGAGGAATGCATAACACTTCGCAAATCATATTATATCTTACCATGAAACATAGAAATGAGATGCGATATCGCGTTTTAAGAAGCATTTGAACTCTATTGCTTCGATACGTAGACATCTGCAAACGCTATTTCCTTGCAAGGAAGTGTCGCATTTACATTCATTTGAAGTGTAGACGAGGAATACATAACACTTCGCAAATCATATTATACCTTACCATGAAACATAGAAATGAGATGCGAAATCGCGTTTTAAGAATTATAAGAACTCTATTGCTACGATACGTAGACATCTGCAAACGCTATTTCCTTGCAAGGAAGTGTCGCATTTACATTCATTTGAATCGTAGACGAGGAATGCATAACACTTCGCAATGAATATTATATCTTATCATGAAACATAGATATGAGATGCAATATCTCGTTTTAAGAAGCATTTGAACTCTATTGCTTCGATACGTAGACATCTGCAAACGCTATTTCCTTGCAAGGAAGTGTCGCATTTACATTCATTTGAAGTGTAGACGAGGAATACATAACACTTCGCAAATCATATTATATCTTACCATGAAACATAGAAATGAGATGCGATATCGCGTTTTAAGAAGCATTTGAACTCTATTGCTTCGATACGTAGACATCTGCAAACGCTATTTCCTTGCAAGGAACTGTCGCATTTACATTCATTTGAAGTGTAGACGAGGAATAAATGACACTTCGCAAATCATATTATATCTTACCATGAAACATAGAAATGAGATGCGATATCGCGTTTTAAGAAGCATCAGAAATCCATTGCTATGATACGTAGACATCTGCAAACGCTATTTTCGTGCAAGCAAGTGTCGCATTTACATTCATTTGAATCGTAGACGAGGATTGCATAACACTTCGCAATGAATATTATATCTTATCATGAAACATAGATATGAGATGCAATATCTCGTTTTAAGAAGCATTTCAACTCTATTGCTTCGAAACGTAGACATCTGCAAAAGCTATTTCCTTGCAAGGAAGTGTCGCATTTACATTCATTTGAAGTGTAGACGAGGAATACATGATACTTCGCAAATCATATTATATCTTACCATGAAACATAGAAATGAGATGCGATATCGCGTTTTAAGAATTATAAGAACTCTATTGCTACGATACGTAGACATCTGCAAACGCTATTTCCTTGCAAGGAAGTGTCGCATTTACTTTCATTTGAATCGTAGACGAGGAATGCATAACACTTCGCAATGAATATTATATCTTATCATGAAACATGGATATTAGATGCAATATCTCGTTTTAAGAAGCATTGGAACTCTATTGCTACGATACCTAGACATCTGCAGACGCTATTTCCTAGCGAGGAAGTGTCGCATTCACATTCATTTGAAGTGTAGACGAGGAATACGTAACACTTCGCAAATCATATTATACCTTACCATGAAACATAGAAATGAGATGCGATATCGCTTTTTAAGGATCATAAGAACTCTATTGCTACGATACGTAGACATCTGCAAACGCTATTTCCTTGCAAGGAAGTGTCGCATTTACATTCATTTGAATCGTAGGCGAGGAATGCAGAGCACTTCGCAATGAATATTATATCTTATCATGAAACATAGATATGAGATGCAGTATCTCGTTTTAAGAAGCATTTGAACTCTATTGCTTCGATACGTAGACATTTGCAAACGCTATTTCCTTGCAAGGAAGCATCGCATTTACATTCATTTGAAGTGTAGACGAGGAATACATAACACTTCGCAAATCATATTACATCTTACCATTAAACATAGAAATGAGATGCGATATCGCGTTTTAAGAAGCATTAGAACTCTATTGCCACGATACCTAGACATCTGCAGACGCTATTTCCCAGCAAGGAAGTGTCGCATTTACATTCATTTGAAGTGTAGACGAGCAATACATGACACTTCGCATATCATATTATATCTTACCATGAAACATAGAAATGAGATGCGATATCGCGTTCTAAGAAGCATCAGAAATCCATTGCTACGATACGTAGACATCTGCAGACGCAATTTCCTTGCAAGGAAGTGTCGCATTTACATTCATTTGATGTGTAGACGAGGAATACATAGCACTTCGCAAATCATATTATATCTTACCATGAAACATAGAAATGAGATGCGATATCGCGTTTTAAGAAGCATTTGAACTCTATTGCTTCGATACGTAGACATCTGCAAGCGCTATTTCCTTGCAAGGAAGTGTCGCATTTACATTCATTTGAATCGTAGACGAGGAATGCATAACACTTCGCAATGAATACTATATCTTATCATGAAACATAGATATGAGATGCAATATCTCTTTTTAAGAAGCATTTGAACTCTATTTCTTCGATACGTAGACATCTGCAAACGCTATTTCCTTGCAAGGAAGTGTCGCATTCACATTCATTTGAAGTGTAGACGAGGAATACATGATACTTCGCAAATCATATTATATCTTACCATGAAACATAGAAATGAGATGCGATAGCGCGTTTTAAGAAGCATTTGAACTCTATTGCTTCGATACGTAGACATCTGCAAACGCTGTTTCCTTGCAAGGAAGTGTCGCATTTACATTCATTTGAAGTGCAGACGAGGAATACATAACACTTCGCAAATCATATTTTATCTTACCATGAAACATAGAAATGAGATGCGATATCGCGTTTTAAGAAGCATTAGAACACTATTGCTACGATAGGTAGACATCTGCAAATGCTATTTCCTTGCAAGGAAGTATCGCATTTACTTTCATTTGAATCGTAGACGAGGAATGCATAACATTTCGCAATGAATATTATATCTTACCATGAAACATAGAAATGAGATGCGATATCGCGTTTTAAGAAGCATTAGAACTCTATTGCTACGATAGGTAGACATCTGCAAACGCTATTTCCTTGCAAGGAAGTGTCGTATTTACATTGATTTGAAGTGTAGACGAGGAATACATAGCACTTCGCAAATCATATTATATCTTACCATGAATCATAGAAATGAGATGCGATATCGCGTTTTAAGTATCATAAGAACACTATTGTTACGATACGTAGACATCTGCAAACGCTATTTCCTTGGAAGGAAGTGTCGCATTTACGTTCATTTGAATCGTAGACGAGGAATGCATAACACTTCGCAAATCATATTATATCTTACCATGAAACATAGAAATGAGATGCGATATCGCGTTTTAAGAAGCATTTGAACTCTATTGCTTCGATACGTAGACATCTGCAAACGCTATTTCCTTGCAAGGAAGTGTCGCATTTACATTCATTTGAAGTGTAGACGAGGAATACATAACACTTCGCAAATCATATTATACCTTACCATGAAACATAGAAATGAGATGCGAAATCGCGTTTTAAGAATTATAAGAACTCTATTGCTACGATACGTAGACATCTGCAAACGCTATTTCCTTGCAAGGAAGTGTCGCATTTACATTCATTTGAATCGTAGACGAGGAATGCATAACACTTCGCAATGAATATTATATCTTATCATGAAACATAGATATGAGATGCAATATCTCGTTTTAAGAAGCATTTGAACTCTATTGCTTCGATACGTAGACATCTGCAAACGCTATTTCCTTGCAAGGAAGTGTCGCATTTACATTCATTTGAAGTGTAGACGAGGAATACATGATACTTCGCAAATCATATTATATCTTACCATGAAACATAGAAATGAGATGCGATATCGCGTTTTAAGAAGCATCAGAAATCCATTGCTATGATACGTAGACATCTGCAAACGCTATTTTCGTGCAAGCAAGTGTCGCATTTACATTCATTTGAATCGTAGACGAGGATTGCATAACACTTCGCAATGAATATTATATCTTATCATGAAACATAGATATGAGATGCAATATCTCGTTTTAAGAAGCATTTCAACTCTATTGCTTCGAAACGTAGACATCTGCAAACGCTATTTCCTTGCAAGGAAGTGTCGCGTTGACATTCATTTGAAGTGTAGACGAGGAATACATGACACTTCGCAAATCATGTTATATCTTACCATGAAACATAGAAATGAGATGCTATATCGCGTTTTAAGAAGCATTAGAAATCTATTGCTACGATACGTAGACATCTGCAAACGCTATTTCCTAGCGAGGAAGTGTCGCATTTACATTCATTTGAAGTGTAGACGAGGAATACATAACACTTCGCAAATCATATTACATCTTACCATGAAACATAGAAATGAGATGCGATATCGCGTTTTAAGAAGCGTTAGAACTCTATTGCTACGACACCTAGACATCTGCAGACGCTATTTCCTGGCAAGGAAGTGTCGCATTTACATTCATTTGAAGTGTAGACGAGGAATACATAACACTTCGCAAATCATATTACATCTTACCATGAAACATAGAAATGAGATGCGATATCGCGTCTTAAGAAGCATTAGAACTCTATTGCTACGATACCTAGACATCTGCAGACGCTATTTCCTGGCAAGGAAGTGTCGCATTTACATTCATTTGAAGTGTAGACGAGGAATACATAACACTTCGCAAATCATATTATATCTTAACATGAAACATAGAAATGAGATGCAATATCGCCGTTTTAAGAAGCATTAGAAATCTATTGCTACGATACGCAGACATCTGCAAACGCTATTTCCTAGCGAGGAAGCATCGCATTCACATTCATTTGAAGTGTAGACGAGGTATACATAACACTTCGCAAATCATGTTATATCTTACCATGAAACATAGAAATGAGATGCGATATCTCGTTTTAAGAAGCATTAGAAAGCTATTGCTACGATACGTAGATATCTGCAAGCGCTATTTCCTAGCGGGGAAGTATCGCATTCACATTCATTTGAAGTGTAGACGAGGAATACATGACACTTCGCAAATCATGTTATATCTTACCATGAAACATAGAAATGAGATGCTATATCGCGTTTTAAGAAGCATTAGAAATCTATTGCTACGATACGTAGACATCTGCAAACGCTATTTCCTAGCGAGGAAGTGTCGCATTTACATTCATTTGAAGTGTAGACGAGGAATACATAACACTTCGCAAATCATATTACATCTTACCATGGAACATAGAAATGAGATGCGATATCGCGTTTTAAGAAGCGTTAGAACTCTATTGCTACGACACCTAGACATCTGCAGACGCTATTTCCTGGCAAGGAAGTGTCGCATTTACATTCATTTGAAGTGTAGACGAGGAATACATAACACTTCGCAGATCATATTACATCTTACCATGAAACATAGAAATGAGATGCGATATCGCGTCTTAAGAAGCATTAGAACTCTATTGCTACGATACCTAGACATCTGCAGACGCTATTTCCTGGCAAGGAAGTGTCGCATTTACATTCATTTGAAGTGTAGACGAGGAATACATAATACTTCGCAATGTATATTATATCTTATCATGAAACATAGATATGAGATGCAATATCTCGTTTTACGAAGCATTTGAACTCTATTGCTTCGATACGTAGACATCTGCAAACGCTATTTCCTTGCAAGGAAGTGTCGCATTTACATTCATCTGAAGTGTAGACGAGGAATACATAACACTTCGCAAACCATATTATATCTTACCATAAAACATAGAAATGAGATGCGATATCGCGTTTTAAGAAGCATCAGAAATCCATTGCTACGATACGTAGACATCTGCAAACGCTATTTCCTTGCAAGGAAGTGTCGCATTTACATTCATTTGAAGTGTAGACGAGGAATACATAGCACTTCGCAAATCATATTATACCTTACCATGAAACATAGAAATGAGATGCGATATCGCGTTTTAAGAAGAATTAGAACACTATTGCTACGATAGGTAGACATTTGCAAACGCTATTTCCTTGCAAGGAAGTGTCGCATTTACATTCATTTGAACCGTAGACGAGGAAAAGCATAACACTTCGCAATGAATATTGTATCTTATCATGAAGCATAGATATGAGATGCAATATCTCGTTCTAAGAAGCATTTGAACACTATTGCTTCGATACGTAGACATCTGCAAACGCTATTTCCTTGCAAGGAAGTGTCGCATTTACATTCATTTGAAGTGTAGACGAGGAATACATAACACTTCGCAAATCATATTATATCTTACCATGAAACATAGAAATGAGATGCGATATCGCGTTTTAAGAAGCATTGGAACTCTAATGCTACGATAGGTAGACATCTGCAATCGCTATTCCCTTGCAAGGAAGTGTCGCATTTACATTCATTTGAAGTGTAGACGAGGAATACATAACACTTCGCAAATCATATTATATCTTACCATGAAACATAGAAATGACATGCGATATCGCCGTTTTAAGAAGCATTAGAAATCTATTGCTACGATACGTAGACATCTGCAAACGCTATTTCCTAGCGAGGAAGTATCGCATTCACATTCATTTGAAGTGTAGCCGAGGAATACATAACACTTCGCTAATCATGTTATATCTTACCATGAAACATAGAAATGAGATGCGATATCGCGTTTTAAGAAGCATTAGAAAGCTATTGCTACGATACGTAGACATCTGCAAACGCTATTTCCTAGCGGGGAAATATCGCATTCACATTCATTTGAAGTGTAGACGAGGAATACATGACACTTCGCAAATCATGTTATATCTTACCATGAAACATAGAAATGAGATGCTATATCGCGTTTTAAGAAGCATTAGAAATCAATTGCTACGATACGTAGACATCTGCAAACGCTATTTCCTAGCGAGGAAGTGTCGCATTTACATTCATTTGAAGTGTAGACGAGGAATACATAACACTTCGCAAATCATATTACATCTTACCATGAAACATAGAAATGAGATGCGATATCGCGTTTTAAGAAGCATTAGAACTCTATTGCTACGATACCTAGACATCTGCAGACGCTATTTCCTGGCAAGGAAGTGTCGCATTTACATTCATTTGAAGTGTAGACGAGGAATACATAATACTTCGCAATGAATATTATAGCTTATCCTGAAACATAGATATGAGATGCAATATCTCGATTTACGAAGCATTTGAACTCTATTGCTTCGATACGTAGACATCTGCAAACGCCATTTCCTTGCAAGGAAGTTTCGCATTTACATTCATCTGAAGTGTAGACGAGGAATACATAACACTTCGCAAATCATATTATATCTTACCATAAAACATAGGAATGAGATGCGATATCGCGTTTTAAGAGGAATTAGAACACTATAGCTACGATAGGTAGACATTTGCAAACGCTATTTCCTTGCAAGGAAGTGTCGCATTTACATTCATTTGAACCGTAGACGAGGAAAAGCATAACACTTCGCAATGAATATTATATCTTATCATGAAGCATATATATGAGATGCAATATCTCGTTTTAAGAAGCATTTGAACACTATTGCTTCGATACGTAGACATCTGCAAACGCTATTTCCTTGCAAGGAAGTGTCGCATTTACATTCATTTGAATCGTAGACGAGGAATGCATTACACTTCGCAATGAATATTATATCTTATCAGGAAACATAGATATGAGATGCAATATCTCGTTTTAAGAAGCATTTGAACTTTATTGCTTCGATACGTAGACATCTGCAAACGCTATTTCCTTGCAAAGTAGTGTCGCATTTACATTCATTTGAAGTGTAAACGAGGAATACATGATACTTTGCAAATCATATTATATCTTACCATGAAACATAGAAATATGATACTTTGCATATCATATTATATCTTACCATGAAACATAGAAATGAGATGCGATATCGCGTTTTAAGAAGCATTAGAAAGCTATTGCTACGATACGTAGACATCTGCAAACGCTATTTCCTAGCGGGGAAGTATCGCATTCACATTCATTTGAAGTGTAGACGAGGAATACATGACACTTCGCAAATCATGTTATATCTTACCATGAAACATAGAAATGAGATGCGATATCGCATTTTAGGAAGCATTAGAAAGCTATTGCTACGATACGTAGACATCTGCAAACGCTATTTCCTAGCGAGGAAGTATCGCATTCACATTCATTTGAAGTGTAGCCGAGGAATACATAACACTTCGCTAATCATGTTATATCTTACCATGAAACATAGAAATGAGATGCGATATCGCGTTTTAAGAAGCATTAGAAAGCTATTGCTACGATACGTAGACATCTGCAAACGCTATTTCCTAGCGGGGAAGTATCGCATTCACATTCATTTGAAGTGTAGACGAGGAATACATGACACTTCGCAAATCATGTTATATCTTACCATGAAACATAGAAATGAGATGCGCGTTTTAGGAAGCATTAGAAATCTATTGCTACGATACGTAGACATCTGCAAACGCTATTTCCTAGCAAGGAAGTGTCGCATTTACATTCATTTGAAGTGTAGACGAGGAATACATAACACTTCGCAAATCATATTACATCTTACCATGAAACATAGAAATGAGATGCGATATCGCGTTTTAAGAAGCATTAGAACTCTATTGCTACGATACCTAGACATCTGCAGACGCTATATCCTGGCAAGGAAGTGTCGCATTTACATTCATTTGAAGTGTAGACGAGGAATACATAATACTTCGCAAATCATATTATACCTTACCATGAAACATAGGAATGAGATGCGATATCGCGTTTTAAGAAGAATTAGAACACTATAGCTACGATAGGTAGACATTTGCAAACGCTATTTCCTTGCAAGGAAGTGTCGCATTTACATTCATTTGAACCGTAGACGAGCAAAAGCATAACACTTCGCAATGAATATTATATCTTATCATGAAGCATAGATATGAGATGCAATATCTCGTTTTAAGAAGCATTTGAACACTATTGCTTCGATACGTAGACATCTGCAAACGCTATTTCCTTGCAAGGAAGTGTCGCATTTACATACATTTGAAGTGTAGACGAGGAATACATAACACTTCGCAAATCATATTATATCTTACCATGAAACATAGAAATGAGATGCGATATCGCGTTTTAAGAAGCATTGGAACTCTAATGCTACGATAGGTAGACATCTGCAATCGCTATTTCCTTGCAAGGAAGTGTCGCATTTACATTCATTTGAAGTGTAGACGAGGAATACATAACACTTCGCAAATCATGTTATATCTTACCATGAAACATAGAAATGAGATGCGATATCGCGTTTTAAGAAGCATTAGAAAGCTATTGCTACGATACGTAGATATCTGCAAACGCTATTTCCTAGCGGGGAAGTATCGCATTCACATTCATTTGAAGTGTAGACGAGGAATACATGACACTTCGCAAATCATGTTATATCTTACCATGAAACATAGAAATGAGATGCTATATCGCGTTTTAAGAAGCATTAGAAATCTATTGCTACGATACGTAGACATCTGCAAACGCTATTTCCTAGCGAGGGAGTGCCGCATTTACATTCATTTGAAGTGTAGACGAGGAATACATAACGCTTCGCAAATCATATTACATCTTACCATGAAACATAGAAATGAGATGCGATATCGCGTTTTAAGAAGCATTAGAACTCTATTGCTACGATACCTAGACATCTGCAGACGCTATTTCCTGGCAAGGAAGTGTCGCATTTACATTCATTTGAAGTGTAGACGAGGAATACATAACACTTCGCAAATCATATTACATCTTACCATGAAACATAGAAATGAGATGCGATATCGCGTCTTAAGAAGCATTAGAACTCTATTGCTACGATACCTAGACATCTGCAGACGCTATTTCCTGCAAGGAAGTGTCGCATTTACATTCATTTGAAGTGTAGACGAGGAATACATAATACTTCGCAATGAATATTATATCTTATCATGAAACATAGATATGAGATGCAATATCTCGTTTTACGAAGCATTTGAACTCTATTGCTTCGATACGTAGACATCTGCAAACGCTATTTCCTTGCAAGGAAGTGTCGCATTTACATTCATCTGAAGTGTAGACGAGGAATACATAACACTTCGCTAACCATATTATATCTTACCATAAAACATAGAAATGAGATGCGATATCGCGTTTTAAGAAGCATCAGAAATCCATTGCTACGATACGTAGACATCTGCAAACGCTATTTCCTTGCAAGGAAGTGTCGCATTTACATTCATTTGAAGTGTAGACGAGGAATACATAGCACTTCGCAAATCATATTATACCTTACCATGAAACATAGAAATGAGATGCGATATCGCGTTTTAAGAAGAATTAGAACACTATTGCTACGATAGGTAGACATTTGCAAACGCTATTTCCTTGCAAGGAAGTGTCGCATTTACATTCATTTGAACCGTAGACGAGGAAAAGCATAACACTTCGCAATGAATATTATATCTTATCATGAAGCATAGATATGAGATGCAATATCTCGTTTTAAGAAGCATTTGAACACTATTGCTTCGATACGTAGACATCTGCAAACGCTATTTCCTTGCAAGGAAGTGTCGCATTTACATTCATTTGAAGTGTAGACGAGGAATACATAACACTTCGCAAATCATATTATATCTTACCATGAAACATAGAAATGAGATGCGATATCGCGTTTTAAGAAGCATTGGAACTCTAATGCTACGATAGGTAGACATCTGCAATCGCTATTTCCTTGCAAGGAAGTGTCGCATTTACATTCATTTGAAGTGTAGACGAGGAATACATAACACTTCGCAAATCATATTATATCTTACCATGAAACATAGAAATGACATGCGATATCGCCGTTTTAAGAAGCATTAGAAATCTATTGCTACGATACGTAGACATCTGCAAACGCTATTTCCTAGCGAGGAAGTATCGCATTCACATTCATTTGAAGTGTAGCCGAGGAATACATAACACTTCGCTAATCATGTTATATCTTACCATGAAACATAGAAATGAGATGCGATATCGCGTTTTAAGAAGCATTAGAAAGCTATTGCTACGATACGTAGACATCTGCAAACGCTATTTCCTAGCGGGGAAGTATCGCACTCACATTCATTTGAAGTGTAGACGACGAATACATGACACTTCGCAAATCATGTTATATCTTACCATGAAACATAGAAATGAGATGCGCGTTTTAGGAAGCATTAGAAAGCTATTGCTACGATACGTAGACATCTGCAAACGCTATTTCCTAGCGAGGAAGTATCGCATTCACATTCATTTGAAGTGTAGACAAGGAATACATAACACTTCGCAAATCATGTTATATCTTACCATGAAACATAGAAATGAGATGCGATATCGCGTTTTAAGAAGCATTAGAAAGCTATTGCTACGATACCTAGACATCTGCAGACGCTATTTCCTGGCAAGGAAGTGTCGCATTTACATTCATTTGAAGTGTAGACGAGGAATACATAATACTTCGCAATGAATATTATATCTTATCCTGAAACATAGATATGAGATGCAATATCTCGTTTTACGAAGCATTTGAACTCTATTGCTTCGATACGTAGACATCTGCAAACGCTATTTCCTTGCAAGGAAGTGTCGCATTTACATTCATCTGAAGTGTAGACGAGGAATACATAACACTTCGCAAATCATATTATATCTTACCATAAAACATAGAAATGAGATGCGATATCGCGTTTTAAGAAGCATCAGAAATCCATTGCTACGATACGTAGACATCTGCAAACGCTATTTCCTTGCAAGGAAGTGTCGCATTTACATTCATTTGAAGTGTAGACGAGGAATACATAACACTTCGCAAATCATATTATACCTTACCATGAAACATAGGAATGAGATGCGATATCGCGTTTTAAGAAGAATTAGAACACTATAGCTACGATAGGTAGACATTTGCAAACGCTATTTCCTTGCAAGGAAGTGTCGCATTTACATTCATTTGAACCGTAGACGAGGAAAAGCATAACACTTCGCAATGAATATTATATCTTATCATGAAGCATAGATATGAGATGCAATATCTCGTTTTAAGAAGCATTTGAACACTATTGCTTCGATACGTAGACATCTGCAAACGCTATTTCCTTGCAAGGAAGTGTCGCATTTACATTCATTTGAAGTGTAGACGAGGAATACATAACAATTCGCAAATCATATTATATCTTACTATGAAACATAGAAATGAGATGCGATATCGCATTTTAAGAAGCATTAGAACTCTATTGCTACGATACGTAGACATCTGCAAACGCTATTTCCTTGCAAGGAAGTATCGCATTTACATTCATTTGAATCGTAGACGAGGTATACACAACACATCGCAAATCATGATATATCTTACCATGAAACATAGAAATGAGATGCGATATCGCGTTTTGAGAAGCATTAGAAAGCTATTGCTACGATACGTAGACATCTGCAAACGCTATTTCCTAGCGGGGAAGTATCGCATTCACATTCATTTGAAGTGTAGACGAGGAATACATGACACTTCGCAAATCATGTTATATCTTACCATGAAACATAGAAATGAGATGCGATATCGCGTTTTAGGAAGCATTAGAAAGCTATTGCTACGATACGTAGACATCTGCAAACGCTATTTCCTAGCGAGGAAGTATCGCATTCACATTCATTTGAAGTGTAGCCGAGGAATACATAACACTTCGCTAATCATGTTATATCTTACCGTGAAAAATAGAAATGAGATGCGATATCGCGTTTTAAGAAGCATTAGAAAGCTATTGCTACGATACGTAGACATCTGCAAACGCTATTTCCTAGCGGGGAAGTATCGCATTCACATTCATTTGAAGTGTAGACGAGGAATACATGACACTTCGCAAATCATGTTATATCTTACCATGAAACATAGAAATGCGATGCGCGTTTTAGGAAGCATTAGAAATCTATTGCTACGATACGTAGACATCTGCAAACGCTATTTCCTAGCCAGGAAGTGTCGCATTTACATTCACTTGAAGTGTAGACGAGGAATACATAACACTTCGCAAATCATATTATACCTTACCATGAAACATAGGAATGAGATGCGATATCGCGTTTTAAGAAGAATTAGAACACTATAGCTACGATAGGTAGACATTTGCAAACACTATTTCCTTGCAAGGAAGTGTCGCATTTACATTCATTTGAACCGTAGACGAGGAATGCATAACACTTCGCAATACATATTATATCTTACCATGAAACATAGAAATGAGATGCGATATCGCGTTTTAAGAAGAATTAGAACACTATAGCTACGATAGGTAGACATTTGCAAACGCTATTTCCTTGCAAGGAAGTGTCGCATTTACATTCATTTGAACCGTAGACGAGGAAAAGCATAACACTTCGCAATGAATATTATATCTTATCATGAAGCATAGATATGAGATGCAATATCTCGTTCTAAGAAGCATTTGAACACTATTGCTTCGATACGTAGACATCTGCAAACGCTATTTCCTTGCAAGGAAGTGTCGCATTTACATTCATTTGAAGTGTAGACGAGGAATACATAACAATTCGCAAATCATATTATATCTTACTATGAAACATAGAAATGAGATGCGATATCGCATTTTAAGAAGCATTAGAACTCTATTGCTACGATACGTAGACATCTGCAAACGCTATTTCCTTGCAAGGAAGTATCGCATTTACATTCATTTGAATCGTAGACGAGGTATACATAACACATCGCAAATCATGATATATCTTACCATGAAACATAGAAATGAGATGCGATATCGCGTTTTGAGAAGCATTAGAAAGCTATTGCTACGATACGTAGACATCTGCAAACGCTATTTCCTAGCGGGGAAGTATCGCATTCACATTCATTTGAAGTGTAGACGAGGAATACATGACACTTCGCAAATCATGTTATATCTTACCATGAAACATAGAAATGAGATGCGATATCGCGTTTTAGGAAGCATTAGAAAGCTATTGCTACGATACGTAGACATCTGCAAACGCTATTTCCTAGCGAGGAAGTATCGCATTCACATTCATTTGAAGTGTAGCCGAGGAATACATAACACTTCGCTAATCATGTTATATCTTACCATGAAAAATAGAAATGAGATGCGATATCGCGTTTTAAGAAGCATTAGAAAGCTATTGCTACGATACGTAGACATCTGCAAACGCTATTTCCTAGCGGGGAAGTATCGCATTCACATTCATTTGAAGTGTAGACGAGGAATACATGACACTTCGCAAATCATGTTATATCTTACCATGAAACATAGAAATGAGATGCGCGTTTTAGGAAGCATTAGAAATCTATTGCTACGATACGTAGACATCTGCAAACGCTATTTCCTAGCCAGGAAGTGTCGCATTTACATTCATTTGAAGTGTAGACGAGGAATACATAACACTCCGAAAATCATATTATACCTTACCATGAAACATAGGAATGAGATGCGATATCGCGTTTTAAGAAGAATTAGAACACTATAGCTACGATAGGTAGACATTTGCAAACACTATTTCCTTGCAAGGAAGTGTCGCATTTACATTCATTTGAACCGTAGACGAGGAATGCATAACACTTCGCAATACATATTATATCTTACCATGAAACATAGAAATGAGATGCGATATCGCATTTTAAGAAGCATTAGAACACTACTGCTACGATAGGTAGACATTTGCAAACGCTATTTCCTAGCAAAGAAGTCTCGCATTTACATTCATTTGAAGTATAGGCGAGGAATACATAACACTTCGCAAATAATATTACATCTTACCATGAAACATAGAAATAAGATGCGATATCGCGTTTTAAGAAGCATTAGAACTCTATCGCTACGATACCTAGACATCTGCAGACGCTATTTCCTTGCAAGGTAGTGTCGCATTTACATTCATTTGAAGTGTAAACGAGGAATACATGATACTTTGCAAATCATATTATATCTTACCATGAAACATAGAAATGAGATGCGATATCGTGTTTTAAGAAGCATTAGAACACTATTGCTACGATAGGTAGTCATCTGCAGACGCTATTTCCTAGCAAGGAAGTGTCGCATTTACATTCATTTGAAGTGTAGACGAGGAATGCATAACACTTCGCAAATCATATTACATCTTACCATGAAACATAGAAATGAGATGCGACATCGCGTTTTAAGAAGTTTTAGAACTCTATTGCTACGATACCTAGACATCTGCAGACGCTATTTCCTAGCAAGGAAGTGTCGCATTTACATTCATTTGAAGTGTAGACGAGGAATACATGACACTTCGCAAATCATATTATGTCTTACCATGAAACATAGAAATGAGATGCGATATCGCGTTTTAAGAAGCATTAGAGCACTATTGTTACGATACCTAGACAACTGCAGACGCTGTTTCCTTGCAAGGAAGTGTTGCATTTACATTCATTTGAAGTGTAGGCGAGGAATACATGACACTTCGCAATGAATATTACATCTTATCATGAAACATAGAATTGAGATGCGATATCTTGTTTTAAGAAGCATTTGAAATCTATTGCTTCGATACGTAGACATCTGCAAACGCTGTTTCCTAGCAAGGAAGTGTCGCATTTACATCCATTTGAATCGTAGACGAGGAATGCATAACACTTCGCAATGAATATTATATCTTATCATGAAACATAGATATGAGATGCAATATCTCGTTTTAGGAAGCATTTGAACTTTATTGCTTCGATACGTAGACATCTGCAAACGCTATTTCCTTGCAAGGAAGTGTCACATTTACATTCATTTGAAGTGTAGACGACGAATACATAACACTTCGCAAATCATATTATATCTTACCATGAAACATAGAAATGAGATGCGACATCGCGTTCTAAGAAGCATTAGAACACTACTGCTACGATAGGTAGACATCTGCAAACGCCATTTCCTAGCGAGGAAGTGTCGCATTTATATTCATTTGAAGTGTAGGCGAGAAATACATAACACTTCGCAATGAATATTACATCTTATCATGAAACATAGAATTGAGATGCGATATCTTGTTTTAAGAAGCATTTGAACACTATTGCTTCGATACGTAGACATCTGCAAACGCTATTTCCTAGCAAGGAAGTGTCGCATTTACATCCATTTGAATCGTAGACGAGGAATGCATAACACTTCGCAATGAATATTATATCTTATCATGAAACATAGATATGAGATGCGATATCGCGTTTTAAGAATCATATGAACTCTATTGCTACGATACGTAGACATCTGCAGACGCTATTTCCTAGCCAGGAAGTGTCGCATTTACATTCATTTGAAGTGTAGACGAGGAATACACAACACTTCGCAAATCATATTATATCTTACCGTGAAACATAGAAATGAGATGCGATGTCTCGTTTTAAGAAGCATTAGAACTCTATTGCTACGATACCTAGACATCTGCAGACGCTATTTCCTTGCAAGGTAGTGTCGCATTTACATTCATTTGAAGTGTAAACGAGGAATACATGATACTTTGCAAATCATATTATATCTTACCATGAAACATAGAAATGAGATGCGATATCGTGTTTTAAGAAGCATTAGAACACTATTGCTACGATAGGTAGTCATCTGCAGACGCTATTTCCTAGCAAGGAAGTGTCGCATTTACATTCATTTGAAGTGTAGACGAGGAATGCATAACACTTCGCAAATCATATTACATCTTACCATGAAACATAGAAATGAGATGCGACATCGCGTTTTAAGAAGTTTTAGAACTCTATTGCTACGATACCTAGACATCTGCAGACGCTATTTCCTAGCAAGGAAGTGTCGCATTTACATTCATTTGAAGTGTAGACGAGGAATACATGACACTTCGCAAATCATATTATATCTTACCATGAAACATAGAAATGAGATGCGATATCGCGTTTTAAGAAGCATTAGAGCACTATTGTTACGATACCTAGACAACTGCAGACGCTGTTTCCTTGCAAGGAAGTGTCGCATTTACATTCATTTGAAGTGTAGGCGAGGAATACATGACACTTCGCAATGAATATTACACCTTATCATGAAACATAGAATTGAGATGCGATATCTTGTTTTACGAAGCATTTGAAATCTATTGCTTCGATACGTAGACATCTGCAAACGCTATTTCCTAGCAAGGAAGTGTCGCATTTACATCCATTTGAATCGTAGACGAGGAATGCATAACACTTCGCAATGAATATTATATCTTATCATGAAACATAGATATGAGATGCAATATCTCGTTTTAGGAAGCATTTGAACTTTATTGCTTCGATACGTAGACATCTGCAAACGCTATTTCCTTGCAAGGAAGTGTCACATTTACATTCATTTGAAGTGTAGACGACGAATACATAACACTTCGCAAATCATATTATATCTTACCATGAAACATAGAAGTGAGATGCGACATCGCGTTCTAAGAAGCATTAGAACACTACTGCTACGATAGGTAGACATCTGCAAACGCCATTTCCTAGCGAGGAAGTGTCGCATTTATATTCATTTGAAGTGTAGGCGAGAAATACATAACACTTCGCAATGAATATTACATCTTATCATGAAACATAGAATTGAGATGCGATATCTTGTTTTAAGAAGCATTTGAACACTATTGCTTCGATACGTAGACATCTGCAAACGCTATTTCCTAGCAAGGAAGTGTCGCATTTACATCCATTTGAATCGTAGACGAGGAATGCATAACACTTCGCAATGAATATTATATCTTATCATGAAACATAGATATGAGATGCGATATCGCGTTTTAAGAATCATATGAACTCTATTGCTACGATACGTAGACATCTGCAGACGCTATTTCCTAGCCAGGAAGTGTCGCATTTACATTCATTTGAAGTGTAGACGAGGAATACACAACACTTCGCAAATCATATTATATCTTACCATGAAACATAGAAATGAGATGCGATGTCTCGTTTTAAGAAGCATTAGAAATCTATTGCTACGATACGTAGACATCTGCAAACGCCATTTCCTAGCGAGGAAGTGTCGCATTCACATTCATTTGAAGTGTAGGCGAGGAATACATAACACTTCGCAATGAATATTACATCCTATCATGAAACATAGAATTAAGATGCGATATCTTGTTTTAGGAAGCATTTGAACTCTATTGCTTCGATACGTGGACATCTGCAAACGCTATTTCCTTGCAAGGAAGATTCGCATTTACATTCATTTGAAGTGTAGACGAGGAATACATGATACTTCGCAAGTCATATTATATCTTACCATGAAACATAGAGATGAGATGCGATATCGAGTTTTAAGAAGCATTTGAACACTATTGCTTCGATACGTAGACATCTGCAAACGCTATTTCCTTGCAAGGAAGTGTCGCATTTACATTCATTTGTAGTGTGGACGAGGAATACATGAAACTTCGCAAATCATATTATATCTTACCATGAAACATAGAAGTGAGATGCGACATCGCGTTCTAAGAAGCATTAGAACACTACTGCTACGATAGGTAGACATCTGCAAACGCCATTTCCTAGCGAGGAAGTGTCGCATTTATATTCATTTGAAGTGTAGGCGAGAAATACATAACACTTCGCAAATCATATTATATCTTACCATGAAACATAGAAATGAGATTCGATATCGCGTTTTGAGTAGCATTAGAAAGCTGTTGCTACGATACGTAGACATCTGCAAACGCTATTTCCTTACAAGGAAGTGCGCATTTACATTTAGTTGATGTGTAGACGAGGAATACATAACACTTCGCAAATCATATTATATCTTACCATGAAACATAGAAATGAGATGCGATATCGCGTTTTAAGAAGCATTAGAACTCTATTGCTACGATACGTAGACATCTGCAAACGTTATTTCCTAGCAAGGAAGTGTCGCATTTACATTCATTTGAAGTGTAGGCGAGGAATACATGACACTTCTCAAATCATATTATATCTCACCATGAAACATAGAAATGAGATGCGATATCGCGTTTTAAGAAGCATTAGAACTCTATTGCTACGAGACGTAGACATCTGCAAACGCTATTTCCTTGCAAGGAAGTGTCGCATTTACATTCATTTGAAGTGTAGACGAGGAATACATCACACTTCGCAAATCATATTATATCTTACCATGAAACATAGAAATGAGATTCGATATGGCGTTTTAAGTAGCATTAGAAAGCTATTGCTACGATACGTAGACATCTGCAAACGCTATTTCCTAGCGAGGAAGTACCGCATTCACATTCATTTGAAGAGTAGACGAGGAATACACAATACTTCGCAAATCATGTTATATCTTACCATGAAACATAGAAATGAGATGCGATATCGCGTTTTAAGAATCATTTGAACTCTATTGCTTCGATACGTAGACATCTGCAAACGCTATTTCCCAGCAAGGAAGTGTCGCATTTACATTCATTTGAAGTGTAGGCGAGGAATACATAACACTTCGCAATGAATATTACATCCTATCATGAAACATAGAAATGAGATGCGATATCGCGTTTTAGAAAGCATTTGAACTCTATTGCTTCGATACGTAGACATCTGCAAACGCTATTTCCTAGCAAGGAAGTGTCGCATTTACATTCATTTGAAGTGTAGACGAGGAATACATCACACTTCGCAAATCATATTATATCTTACCATGAAACATAGAAATGAGATGCGATATCGCGTTTTAAGAAGCATTAGAACTCTATTGCTACGATACGTTGACATCTGCAAACGCTATTTCCTTGCAAGGAAATGTCGCATTTACATTCATTTGAATCGTAGACGCGGAATGCATAACACTTCGCAATGAATATTATATCTTATCAGGAAACATAGATATGAGATGCAATATCTCGTTTTAAGAAGCATTTGAACCCTATTGCTTCGATACGTAGACATCTGCAAACGCTATTTCCTAGCAAGGAAGTGTCGCATTTACATTCATTTTAAGTGTAGGCGAGGAATACATGACACTTCGCAAATCATATTATATCTCACCATGAAACATAGAAATGAGATTCGATATCGCGTTTTAAGAAGCATTAGAAAGCTATTGCTACGATACGTAGACATCTGCAAACGCTATTTCCTAGCGAGGAAGTATCGCATTCACATTCATTTGAAGTGTAGACAAGGAATACATAACACTTCGCAAATCATGTTATATCTTACCATGAAACACAGAATTGAGATGCGATATCGCGTTTTAAGAATCATATGAACTCTATTGCTACGAGACGTAGACATCTGCAGACGCTATTTCCTAGCAAGGAAGTGTCGCATTTACATTCATTTGTAGTGTAGACGAGGAATACATGACACTTCGCAAATCATATTATATCTTACCATGAAACATAGAAATGAGATGCGATATCGCGTTTTAAGAAGCATTAGAACACTATTGCTACGATAGGTAGACATTTGCAAACGCTATTTCCTAGCAAAGAAGTGTCGCATTTACATTCATTTGAAGTGTAGACGAGGTATACATAACACTTCGCAAATCATATTATATCTTACTATGAAACATAGAAATGAGATGCGATATCGCGTTTTAAGAAGCATTAGAACTCTATTGCTACGATACGTAGACATCTGCAAACGCTATTTCCTTGCAAGGTAGTGTCGCATTCACATTCATTTGAAGTGTAGACGAGGAATACACAATACTTCGCAAATCATATTATATCTTACCATGAAACATAGAAATGAGATGCGATATCGCGTTTTAAAAATCATAAGAACTCTATTGCTACGATACGTAGACATCTGCAAACGCTATTTCCTAGCAAGGAAGTGTCGCATTTACATTCATTTGAAGTGTAGGCGAGGAATACATAACACTTCGCAATGAATATTACATCTTATCATGAAATATACAATTGAGATGCGATATCTTGTTTTAAGAAGCATTAGAAAGCTATTGCTACGATACGTAGACATCTGCAAACGCTATTTCCTAGCGAGGAAGTATCGCATTCACATTCATTTGAAGTGTAGACAAGGAATACATAACACTTCGCAAATCATGTTATATCTTACCATGAAACACAGAATTGAGATGCGATATCGCGTTTTAAGAATCATATGAACTCTATTGCTACGAGACGTAGACATCTGCAGACGCTATTTCCTAGCAAGGAAGTGTCGCATTTACATTCATTTGTAGTGTAGACGAGGAATACATGACACTTCGCAAATCATATTATATCTTACCATGAAACATAGAAATGAGATGCGATATCGCGTTTTAAGAAGCATTAGAACACTATTGCTACGATAGGTAGACATTTGCAAACGCTATTTCCTAGCAAAGAAGTGTCGCATTTACATTCATTTGAAGTGTAGACGAGGTATACATAACACTTCGCAAATCATATTATATCTTACCATGAAACATAGAAATGAGATGCGATATCGCGTTTTAAGTATCATAAGAACTCTATAGCTACGATACGTAGACATCTGCAAACGCTATTTCCTTGCAAGGAAGTGTCGCATTTACATTCATTTGAAGTGTAGACGAGAAATACACAATACTTCGCAAATCATGTTACATCTTACCATGAAACATAGAAATGAGATGCGATATCGCGTTTTAGAAAGCATTTGAACACTATTGCTTCGATACGTAGACATCTGCAAACGCTATTTCCTAGCAAGGAAGTGTCGCATTTACATTCATTTGAAGTGTAGACGAGGAATACATCACACTTCGCAAATCATATTATATCTCACCATGAAGCATAGAAATGAGATGCGATATCGCGTTTTAAGAAGCATTAGAACTCTATTGCTACGATACCTAGACATCTGCAAATGCTATTTCCCAGCAAGGAAGTATCGCATTCACATTCATTTGAAGTGTAGACAAGGAATACATAACACTTCGCAAATCATGCTATATCTTACCATGAAACATAGAATTGAGATGCGATATCGCGTTTTAAGAACATATGAACTCTATTGCTACGAGACGTAGACATCTGCAATCGCTATTTCCTTGCAAGGAAGTGTCGCACTTACATTCATTTGAAGTGCAGACGAGGAATACATCACACTTCGCAAATCATATTATATCTTACCATGAAACATAGAAATGAGATGCGATATCGCGTTTTAAGAAGCATTAGAACTCTATTGCTACGATACGTTGACATCTGCAAACGCTATTTCCTAGCTAGGAAGTGTCGCATTTACATCCATTTGAATCGTAGACGAGGAATGCATAACACTTCGCAATGAATATTATAGCTTATCATGAAACATAGATATGAGATGCAATATCTCGTTTTAGGAAGCATTTGAACTCTATTGCTTCGATACGTAGACATCTGCAAACGCTATTTCCTAGCGAGGAAGTATCGCATTCACATTCATTTGAAGTGTAGACGAGGAATACATAACACTTCGCAAATCATGTTATATCTTACCATGAAACATAGAAATGAGATGCGATATCGCGTTTTAAGAAGCATTAGAACTCTATTGCTTCGATACGTAGACATCTGCAAACGCTATTTCCTAGCAAGGAAGTGTCGCATTTACATCCATTTGAATCGTAGACGAGGAATGCATAACACTTCGCAATGAATATTATAGCTTATCATGAAACATAGTTATGAGATGCAATATCTCGTTTTAGGAAGCATTTGAACTCTATTGCTTCGATACGTAGACATCTGCAAACGCTATTTCCTAGCGAGGAAGTATCGCATTCACATTCATTTGAAGTGTAGACGAGGAATACATAACACTTCGCAAATCATGTTATATCTTACCATGAAACATAGAAATGAGATGCGATATCGCGTTTTAGGAAGCATTAGAACCCTATTGCTTCGATACGTAGACATCTGCAAACGCTATTTCCTAGCAAGGAAGTGTCGCATTTACATCCATTTGAATCGTAGACGAGGAATGCATAACACTTCGCAATGAATATTATATCTTATCATGAAACATAGATATGAGATGCGATATCGCGTTTTAAGAATCATATGAACTCTATTGCTACGATATGTAGACATCTGCAGACGCTATTTCCTAGCCAGGAAGTGTCGCATTTACATTCATTTGAAGTGTAGACGACGAATACACAACACTTCGCAAATCATATTATATCTTACCATGAAACATAGGAATGAGATGCGATATCTCGTTTTAAGAAGCATTAGAAATCTATTGCTACGATACGTAGACATCTGCAAACGCCATTTCCTAGCGAGGAAGTGTCGCATTCACATTCATTTGAAGTGTAGACGAGGAATACACAATACTTCGCAAATCATATTATATCTTACCATGAAACATAGAAATGAGATGCGATATCGCGTTTTAAGAATCATAAGAACTCTATTGCTACGATACGTAGACATCTGCAAACGCTATTTCCTTGCAAGGAAGTGTCGCATTTACATTCATTTGAAGTGTAGACGAGGAATACACAATACTTCGCAAATCATGTTACATCTTACCATGAAACATAGAAATGAGATGCGATATCGCGTTTTAGAAAGCATTTGAACACTATTGCTTCGATACGTAGACATCTGCAAACGCTATTTCCTAGCAAGGAAGTGTCGCATTTACATTCATTTGAAGTGTAGACGAGGAATACATCACACTTCGCAAATCATATTATATCTCACCATGAAACATAGAAATGAGATGCGATATCGCGTTTTAAGAAGCATTAGAACTCTATTGCTACGATACCTAGACATCTGCAGATGCTATTTCCCAGCAAGGAAGTATCGCAATCACATTCATTTGAAGTGTAGACAAGGAATACATAACACTTCGCAAATCATGATATATCTTACCATGAAACATAGAATTGAGATGCGATATCGCGTTTTAAGAACATATGAACTCTATTGCTACGAGACGTAGACATCTGCAATCGCTATTTCCTTGCAAGGAAGTGTCGCATTTACATCCATTTGAATCGTAGACGAGGAATGCATAACACTTCGCAATGAATATTATAGCTTATCATGAAACATAGATATGAGATGCAATATCTCGTTTTAGGAAGCATTTGAACTCTATTGCTTCGATACGTAGACATCTGCAAACGCTATTTCCTAGCGAGGAAGTATCGCAATCGCATTCATTTGAAGTGTAGACGAGGAATACATAACACTTCGCAAATCATGTTATATCTTACCATGAAACATAGAAATGAGATGCGATATCGCGTTTTGAGAAGCATTAGAACTCTATTGCTACGATACCTAGACATCTGCAGACGCTATTTCCTAGCAAGGAAGTGTCGCATTTACATTCGTTTGAAATGTAGACGAGGAATACATGATACTTCGCAAATCATATTATATCTTACCATGAAACATAGAAATGAGATGCGATATCGCGTTTTAAGTAGCATTAGAACTCTATTGCTACGATACCTAGACATCTGCAGACGCTATTTCCTAGCAAGGAAGTGTCGCATTTACATTCATTTGAAGTGTAGACGAGGAATACATGATACTTCGCAAATCATATTATATCTTACCATGAGACATAGAAATGAGATGCGTTATCGCGTTTTAAGAAGCATTAGAACTCTATTGCTACGATACCTAGACATCTGCAGATGCTATTTCCTAGCAAGGAAGTGTCGCATTTACATTCATTTGAAGTGTAGACGAGGAATACATGATACTTCGCAAATCATATTATATCTTACCATGAAACATAGAAATGAGATGCGATATCGCGTTTTAAGAAGCATTAGAACACTATTGCTACGATAGGTAGACATTTGCAAACGCTATTTCCTAGGAAAGAAGTCTCGCATTTACATTCATTTGAAGTATAGGCGAGGAATACATAACACTTCGCAAATAATATTACATCTTACCATGAAACATAGAAATGAGATGCGATAACGCGTTTTAAGAAGCATTAGAACTCTATTGCTACGATACCTAGATATCTGCAGACGCTATTTCCTTGCAAGGAAGTGTCGCATTTACATTCATTTGAAATGTAGACGAGGAATACATGATACTTCGCAAATCATATTATATCTTACCATGAAACATAGAAATGGGATGCGATATCGCGTTTTAAGAAGCATTAGAACACTATTGCTACGATAGGTAGACATTTGCAAACGCTATTTCCTAGCAAAGAAGTCTCGCATTTACATTCATTTGAAGTATAGGCGAGGAATACATAACACTTCGCAAATAATATTACATCTTACCATGAAACATAGAAATGAGATGCGATATCGCGTTTTAAGTAGCATTAGAACTCTATTGCTACGATACCTAGACATCTGCAGACGCTATTTCCTAGCAAGGAAGTGTCGCATTTACATTCATTTGAAGTGTAGACGAGGAATACATAACACTTCGCAAATCATATTATATCTTACCATGAAACATAGAATTGAGATGCGATATCGCGTTTTAAGAACATATGAACTCTATTTCTACGAGACGTAGACATCTGCAATCGCTATTTCCTTGCAAGGAAGTGTCGCATTTACATTCATTTGAAGTGTAGACGAGGAATACATAACACTTCGCAAATTATATTATATCTTACCATGAAACATAGATATGAGATGCGATATCGCGTTTTAAGAAGCATTAGAACTCTATTGCTACGATACCTAGACATCTGCAGACGCTATTTCCTAGCAAGGAAGTGTCGCATTTACATTCGTTTGAAATGTAGACGAGGAATACATGATACTTCGCAAATAATATTACATCTTACCATGAAACATAGAAATAAGATGCGATATCGCGTTTTAAGAAGCATTAGAACTCTATTGCTACGATACCTAGACATCTGCAGATGCTATTTCCTAGCAAGGAAGTGTCGCATTTACATTCATTTGAAGTGTAGACGAGGGAATACATGATACTTCGCAAATCATATTATATCTTACCATGAAACATAGAAATGGGATGCGATATCGCGTTTTAAGAAGCATTAGAACACTATTGCTACGATAGGTAGACATTTGCAAACGCTATTTCCTAGCAAAGAAGTCTCGCATTTACATTCATTTGAAGTATAGGCGAGGAATACATAACACTTCGCAAATAATATTACATCTTACCATGAACCATAGAAATGAGATGCGATATCGCGTTTTAAGTAGCATTAGAACTCTATTGCTACGATACCTAGACATGTGCAGACGCTATTTCCTAGCAAGGAAGTGTCGCATTTACATTCATTTGAATTGTAGACGAGGAATACATGATACTTCGCAAATCATATTATATCTTACCATGAGACATAGAAATGAGATGCGTTATCGCGTTTTAAGAAGCACTAGAACTCTATTGCTACGATACCTAGACATCTGCAGATGCTATTTCCTAGCAAGGAAGTGTCGCATTTACATTCATTTGAAGTGTAGACGAGGAATACATGATACTTCGCAAATCATATTATATCTTACCATGAAACATAGAAATAAGATGCGATATCGCGTTTTAATAAGCATTAGAACTCTATTGCTACGATACCTAGACATCTGCAGACGCTATTTCCTAGCAAGGAAGTGTCGCATTTACATTCATTTGAAGTGTAGACGAGAAATACATGATACTTCGCAAATCATATTATATTATACCATGAAACATGGAAATGAGATGCGATATCGCGTTTTAAGAAGCATTAGAACTATATTGCTGCGATACCTAGACATCTGCAGATGCTATTTCCTAGCAAGGAAGTGTCGCATTTACATTCATTTGAAGTGTAGACGAGGAATACATGATACTTCGCAAATCATATTATATCTTACCATGAAACATAGAAATGGGATGCGATATCGCGTTTTAAGAAGCATTAGAACACTATTGCTACGATAGGTAGACATTTGCAAACGCTATTTCCTAGCAAAGAAGTCTCGCATTTACATCCATTTGATTCGTAGACGAGGAATGCATAACACTTCGCAATGAATATTATATCTTATCATGAAACATAGATATGAGATGCGATATCGCGTTTTAAGAATCATATGAACTCTATTGCTACGATATGTAGACATCTGCAGACGCTATTTCCTAGCCAGGAAGTGTCGCATTTACGTTCATTTGAAGTGTAGACGAGGAATACACAACACTTCGCAAATCATATTATATCTTACCATGAAACATAGGAATGAGATGCGATATCTCGTTTTAAGAAGCATTAGAAATCTATTGCTACGATACGTAGACATCTGCAAACGCCATTTCCTAGCGAGGAAGTGTCGCATTCACATTCATTTGAAGTGTAGACGAGGAATACACAATACTTCGCAAATCATATTATATCTTACCATGAAACATAGAAATGAGATGCGATATCGCGTTTTAGAAAGCATTTGAACACTATTGCTTCGATACGTAGACATCTGCAAACGCTATTTCCTTGCAAGGAAGTGTCGCATTTACATTCATTTGAAGTGTAGACGAGGAATACACAATACTTCGCAAATCATGTTACATCTTACCATGAAACATAGAAATGAGATGCGATATCGCGTTTTAGAAAGCATTTGAACACTATTGCTTCGATACGTAGATATCTGCAAACGCTATTTCCTAGCAAGGAAGTGTCGCATTTACATTCATTTGAAGTGTAGACGGGGAATACATCACACTTCGCAAATCATATTATATCTCACCATGAAACATAGAAATGAGATGCGATATCGCGTTTTAAGAAGCATTAGAACTCTATTGCTACGATACCTAGACATCTGCAGATGCTATTTCCCAGCAAGGAAGTATCGCATTCACATTCATTTGAAGTGTAGACAAGGAATACATAACACTTCGCAAATCATGATATATCTTACCATGAAACATAGAATTGAGATGCGATATCGCGTTTTAAGAACATATGAACTCTATTGCTACGAGACGTAGACATCTGCAATCGCTATTTCCTTGCAAGGAAGTGTCGCATTTACATCCATTTGAATCGTAGACGAGGAATGCTTAACACTTCGCAATGAATATTATAGCTTATCATGAAACATAGATATGAGATGCAATATCTCGTTTTAGGAAGCATTTGAACTCTATTGCTTCGATACGTAGACATCTGCAAACGCTATTTCCTAGCGAGGAAGTATCGCAATCGCATTCATTTGAAGTGTAGACGAGGAATACATAACACTTCGCAAATCATGTTATATCTTACCATGAAACATAGAAATGAGATGCGATATCGCGTTTTAAGAATCATTTGAACTCTATTGCTTCGATACGTGGACATCTGCAAACGCTATTTCCTTGCAAGGAAGTGTCGCATTTACATTCATTTGAAGTGTAGACGAGGAATACATAACACTTCGCAAATTATATTATATTTTACCATGAAACATAGAAATGAGATGCGATATCGCGTTTTGAGAAGCATTAGAACTCTATTGCTACGATACCTAGACATCTGCAGACGCTATTTCCTAGCAAGGAAGTGTCGCATTTACATTCGTTTGAAATGTAGACGAGGAATACATGATACTTCGCAAATCATATTATATCTTACCATGAAACATAGAAATGAGATGCGATATCGCGTTTTAAGTAGCATTAGAACTCTATTGCTACGATACCTAGACATCTGCAGACGCTATTTCCTAGCAAGGAAGTGTCGCATTTACATTCATTTGAAGTGTAGACGAGGAATACATGATACTTCGCTAATCATATTATATCTTACCATGAGACATAGAAATGAGATGCGTTATCGCGTTTTAAGAAGCATTAGAACTCTATTGCTACGATACCTAGACATCTGCAGATGCTACTTCCTAGCAAGGAAGTGTCGCATTTACATTCATTTGAAGTGTAGACGAGGAATACATAACACTTCGCAAATTATATTATATCTTACCATGAAACATAGATATGAGATGCGATATCGCGTTTTAAGAAGCATTAGAACTCTGTTGCTACGATACCTAGACATCTGCAGACGCTATTTCCTAGCAAGGAAGTGTCGCATTTACATTCATTTGAAGTGTAGACGAGGAATACATGATACTTCGCTAATCATATTATATCTTACCATGAGACATAGAAATGAGATGCGTTATCGCGTTTTAAGAAGCATTAGAACTCTATTGCTACGATACCTAGACATCTGCAGATGCTATTTCCTAGCAAGGAAGTGTCGCATTTACATTCATTTGAAGTGTAGACGAGGAATACATAACACTTCGCAAATTATATTATATCTTACCATGAAACATAGATATGAGATGCGATATCGCGTTTTAAGAAGCATTAGAACTCTATTGCTACGATACCTAGACATCTGCAGACGCTATTTCCTAGCAAGGAAGTGTCGCATTTACATTCGTTTGAAATGTAGACGAGGAATACATGATACTTCGCAAATAATATTACATCTTACCATGAAACATAGAAATAAGATGCGATATCGCGTTTTAAGAAGCATTAGAACTCTATTGCTACGATACCTAGACATCTGCAGATGCTATTTCCTAGCAAGGAAGTGTCGCATTTACATTCATTTGAAGTGTAGACGAGGAATACATGATACTTCGCAAATCATATTATATCTTACCATGAAACATAGAAATGGGATGCGATATCGCGTTTTAAGAAGCATTAGAACACTATTGCTACGATAGGTAGACATTTGCAAACGCTATTTCCTAGCAAAGAAGTCTCGCATTTACATTCATTTGAAGTATAGGCGAGGAATACATAACACTTCGCAAATAATATTACATCTTACCATGAACCATAGAAATGAGATGCGATATCGCGTTTTAAGTAGCATTAGAACTCTATTGCTACGATACCTAGACATGTGCAGACGCTATTTCCTAGCAAGGAAGTGTCGCATTTACATTCATTTGAAGTGTAGACGAGGAATACATGATACTTCGCAAATCATATTATATCTTACCATGAGACATAGAAATGAGATGCGTTATCGCGTTTTAAGAAGCATTAGAACTCTATTGCTACGATACCTAGACATCTGCAGATGCTATTTCCTAGCAAGGAAGTGTCGCATTTACATTCATTTGAAGTGTAGACGAGGAATACATGATACTTCGCAAATCATATTATATCTTACCATGAAACATAGAAATAAGATGCGATATCGCGTTTTAAGAAGCATTAGAACTCTATTGCTACGATACCTAGACATCTGCAGACGCTATTTCCTAGCAAGGAAGTGTCGCATTTACATTCATTTGAAGTGTAGACGAGGAATACATGATACTTCGCAAATCATATTATATCTTACCATGAGACATAGAAATGAGATGCGTTATCGCGTTTTAAGAAGCATTAGAACTCTATTGCTACGATACCTAGACATCTGCAGATGCTATTTCCTAGCAAGGAAGTGTCGCATTTACATTCATTTGAAGTGTAGACGAGGAATACATGATACTTCGCAAATCATATTATATCTTACCATGAAACATAGAAATAAGATGCGATATCGCGTTTTAAGAAGCATTAGAACTCTATTGCTACGATACCTAGACATCTGCAGACGCTATTTCCTAGCAAGGAAGTGTCGCATTTACATTCATTTGAAGTGTAGACGAGAAATACATGATACTTCGCAAATCATATTATATCATACCATGAAACATGGAAATGAGATGCGATATCGCGTTTTAAGAAGCATTGGAACTCTATTGCTGCGATACCTAGACATCTGCAGATGCTATTTCCTAGCAAGGAAGTGTCGCATTTACATTCATTTGAAGTGTAGACGAGGAATACATGATACTTCGCAAATCATATTATATCTTACCATGAAACATAGAAATGGGATGCGATATCGCGTTTTAAGAAGCATTAGAACACTATTGCTACGATAGGTAGACATTTGCAAACGCTATTTCCTAGCAAAGAAGTCTCGCATTTACATTCATTTGAAGTATAGGCGAGGAATACATAACACTTCGCAAATAATATTACATCTTACCATGAACCATAGAAATGAGATGCGATATCGCGTTTTAAGTAGCATTAGAACTCTATTGCTACGATACCTAGACATCTGCAGACGCTATTTCCTAGCAAGGAAGTGTCGCATTTACATTCATTTGAAGTGTAGACGAGGAATACATGATACTTCGCAAATAATATTACATCTTACCATGAACCATAGAAATGAGATGCGATATCGCGTTTTAAGTAGCATTAGAACTCTATTGCTACGATACCTAGACATCTGCAGACGCTATTTCCTAGCAAGGAAGTGTCGCATTTACATTCATTTGAAGTGTAGACGAGGAATACATGATACTTCGCAAATCATATTATATCTTACCATGAGACATAGAAATGAGATGCGTTATCGCGTTTTAAGAAGCATTAGAACACTATTGCTACGATACCTAGACATCTGCAGATGCTATTTCCTAGCAAGGAAGTGTCGCATTTACATTCATTTGAAATGTAGACGAGGAACACATGATACTTCGCAAATCATATTATATCTTACCATGAAACATAGAAATGGGATGCGATATCGCGTTTTAAGAAGCATTAGAACACTATTGCTACGATAGGTAGACATTTGCAAACGCTATTTCCTAGCAAAGAAGTCTCGCATTTACATTCATTTGAAGTATAGGCGAGGAATACATAACACTTCGCAAATAATATTACATCTTACCATGAAACATAGAAATGAGATGCGATATCGCGTTTTAAGTAGCATTAGAACTCTATTGCTACGATACCTAGACATCTGCAGACGCTATTTCCTAGCAAGGAAGTGTCGCATTTACATTCATTTGAAGTGTAGACGAGGAATACATGATACTTCGCAAATCATATTATATCTTACCATGAAACATAGAAATGAGATGGGATATCGCGTTTTAAGAAGCATTAGAACACTATTGCTACGATAGGTAGATATGTGCAAACGCTATTTCCTAGGAAAGAAGTCCCGCATTTACATTCATTTGAAGTATAGGCGAGGAATACATAACACTTCGCAAATAATATTACATCTTACCATGAAACATAGAAATGAGATGCGATATCGCGTTTTAAGAAGCATTAGAACTCTATTGCTACGATACGTAGACTTCTGCAAACGCTATTTCCTTGCAAGGAAGTGTCGCATTTACATTCATTTGAAGTGTAGACGAGGAATACATAACACTTCGCAAATCATATTATATCTTACCATGAAACATAGAATTGAGATGCGATATCGCGTTTTAAGAACATATGAACTCTATTGCTACGAGACGTAGACATCTGCAATCGCTATTTCCTTGCAAGGAAGTGTCGCATTTACATTCATTTGAAGTGCAGACGAGGAATACATCACACTTCGCAAATCATATTATATCTTACCATGAAACATAGAAATGAGATGCGATATCACGTTTTAGGAAGCATTAGAACTATAGTGCTACGATACGTTGACATCTGCAAACGCTATTTCCTTGCAAGGAAGTGTCGCATTTACATCCATTTGAATCGTAGACGAGGAATGCATAACACTTCGCAATGAATATTATAGCTTATCATGAAACATAGATATGAGATGCAATATCTCGTTTTAGGAAGCATTTGAACTCTATTGCTTCGATACGTAGACATCTGCAAACGCTATTTCCTAGCGAGGAAGTATCGCATTCACATTCAGTTGAAGTGTAGACGAGGAATACATAACACTTCGCAAATCATGTTATATCTTACCATGAAACATAGAAATGAGATGCGATATCGCGTTTTAAGAATCATTTGAACTCTATTGCTTCGATACGTGGACATCTGCAAACGCTATTTCCTTGCAAGGAAGTGTCGCATTTACATTCATTTGAAGTGTAGACGAGGAATACATAACACTTCGCAAATTATATTATATCTTACCATGAAACATAGAAATGAGATGCGATATCGCGTTTTAAGAAGCATTAGAACTCTATTGCTACGATACCTAGACATCTGCAGACGCTATTTCCTAGCAAGGAAGTGTCGCATTTACATTCATTTGAAGTGTAGACGAGGAATACATGATACTTCGCAAATCATATTATATCTTACCATGAAACATAGAAATGAGATGGGATATCGCGTTTTAAGAAGCATTAGAACACTATTGCTACGATAGGTAGATATTTGCAAACGCTATTTCCTAGGAAAGAAGTCCCGCATTTACATTCATTTGAAGTATAGGCGAGGAATACATAACACTTCGCAAATAATATTACATCTTACCATGAAACATAGAAATGAGATGCGATATCGCGTTTTAAGAAGCATTAGAACTCTATTGCTACGATACGTAGACTTCTGCAAACGCTATTTCCTTGCAAGGAAGTGTCGCATTTACATTCATTTGAAGTGTAGACGAGGAATACATAACACTTCGCAAATCATATTATATCTTACCATGAAACATAGAATTGAGATGCGATATCGCGTTTTAAGAACATATGAACTCTATTGCTACGAGACGTAGACATCTGCAATCGCTATTTCCTTGCAAGGAAGTGTCGCATTTACATTCATTTGAAGTGCAGACGAGGAATACATCACACTTCGCAAATCATATTATATCTTACCATGAAACATAGAAATGAGATGCGATATCACGTTTTAGGAAGCATTAGAACTATAGTGCTACGATACGTTGACATCTGCAAACGCTATTTCCTTGCAAGGAAGTGTCGCATTTACATCCATTTGAATCGTAGACGAGGAATGCATAACACTTCGCAATGAATATTATAGCTTATCATGAAACATAGATATGAGATGCAATATCTCGTTTTAGGAAGCATTTGGACTCTATTGCTTCGATACGTAGACATCTGCAAACGCTATTTCCTAGCGAGGAAGTATCGCATTCACATTCAGTTGAAGTGTAGACGAGGAATACATAACACTTCGCAAATCATGTTATATCTTACCATGAAACATAGAAATGAGATGCGATATCGCGTTTTAAGAATCATTTGAACTCTATTGCTTCGATACGTGGACATCTGCAAACGCTATTTCCTTGCAAGGAAGTGTCGCATTTACATTCATTTGAAGTGTAGACGAGGAATACATAACACTTCGCAAATTATATTATATCTTACCATGAAACATAGAAATGAGATGCGATATCGCGTTTTAAGAAGCATTAGAACTCTATTGCTACGATACCTAGACATCTGCAGACGCTATTTCCTAGCAAGGAAGTGTCGCATTTACATTCGTTTGAAATGTAGACGAGGAATACATGATACTTCGCAAATCATATTATATCTTACCATGAAACATAGAAATGAGATGCGATATCGCGTTTTAAGAAGCATTAGAACACTATTGCTACGATAGGTAGACATTTGCAAACGCTATTTCCTAGCAAAGAAGTCTCGCATTTACATTCATTTGAAGTGCAGACGAGGAATACATCACACTTCGCAAATCATATTATATCTTACCATGAAACATAGAAATGAGATGCGATATCACGTTTTAGGAAGCATTAGAACTATAGTGCTACGATACGTTGACATCTGCAAACGCTATTTCCTTGCAAGGAAGTGTCGCATTTACATCCATTTGAATCGTAGACGAGGAATGCATAACACTTCGCAATGAATATTATAGCTTATCATGAAACATAGATATGAGATGCAATATCTCGTTTTAGGAAGCATTTGAACTCTATTGCTTCGATACGTAGACATCTGCAAACGCTATTTCCTAGCGAGGAAGTATCGCATTCACATTCAGTTGAAGTGTAGACGAGGAATACATAACACTTCGCAAATCATGTTATATCTTACCATGAAACATAGAAATGAGATGCGATATCGCGATTTAAGAATCATTTGAACTCTATTGCTTCGATACGTGGACATCTGCAAACGCTATTTCCTTGCAAGGAAGTGTCGCATTTACATTCATTTGAAGTGTAGACGAGGAATACATAACACTTCGCAAATTATATTATATCTTACCATGAAACATAGAAATGAGATGCGATATCGCGTTTTAAGAAGCATTAGAACTCTATTGCTACGATACCTAGACATCTGCAGACGCTATTTCCTAGCAAGGAAGTGTCGCATTTACATTCGTTTGAAATGTAGACGAGGAATACATGATACTTCGCAAATCATATTATATCTTACCATGAAACATAGAAATGAGATGCGATATCGCGTTTTAAGAAGCATTAGAACACTATTGCTACGATAGGTAGACATTTGCAAACGCTATTTCCTAGCAAAGAAGTCTCGCATTTACATTCATTTGAAGTATAGGCGAGGAATACATAACACTTCGCAAATAATATTACATCTTACCATGAAACATAGAAATGAGATGCGATATCGCGTTTTAAGTAGCATTAGAACTCTATTGCTACGATACCTAGACATCTGCAGACGCTATTTCCTAGCAAGGAAGTGTCGCATTTACATTCATTTGAAGTGTAGACGAGGAATACATAACACTTCGCAAATCATATTATATCTTACCATGAAACATAGAATTGAGATGCGATATCGCGTTTTAAGAACATATGAACTCTATTTCTACGAGACGTAGACATCTGCAATCGCTATTTCCTTGCAAGGAAGTGTCGCATTTACATTCATTTGAAGTGCAGACGAGGAATACATCACACTTCGCAAATCATATTATATCTTACCATGAAACATAGAAATGAGATGCGATATCGCGTTTTAGGAAGCATTAGAACTCTATTGCTACGATACGTAGACATCTGCAAACGCTATTTCCTTGCAAGGAAGTGTCGCATTTACATCCATTTGAATCGTAGACGAGGAATGCATAACACTTCGCAATGAATATTATAGCTTATCATGAAACATAGATATGAGATGCAATATCTCGTTTTAGGAAGCATTTGAACTCTATTGCTTCGATACGTAGACATCTGCAAACGCTATTTCCTAGCGAGGAAGTATCGCATTCACATTCATTTGAAGTGTAGACGAGGAATACATAACACTTCGCAAATCATGCTATATCTTACCATGAAACATAGAAATGAGATGCGATATCGCGTTTTAAGAATCATTTGAACTCTATTGCTTCGATACGTGGACATCTGCAAACGCTATTTCCTTGCAAGGAAGTGTCGCATTTACATTCATTTGAAGTGTAGACGAGGAATACATAACACTTCGCAAATTATATTATATCTTACCATGAAACATAGATATGAGATGCGATATCGCGTTTTAAGAAGCATTAGAACCCTATTGCTACGATACCTAGACATCTGCAGACGCTATTTCCTAGCAAGGAAGTGTCGCATTTACATTCGTTTGAAATGTAGACGAGGAATACATGATACTTCGCAAATAATATTACATCTTACCATGAAACATAGAAATAAGATGCGATATCGCGTTTTAAGAAGCATTAGAACTCTATTGCTACGATACCTAGACATCTGCAGATGCTATTTCCTAGCAAGGAAGTGTCGCATTTACATTCATTTGAAGTGTAGACGAGGAATACATGATACTTCGCAAATCATATTATATCTTACCATGAAACATAGAAATGGGATGCGATATCGCGTTTTAAGAAGCATTAGAACACTATTGCTACGATAGGTAGACATTTGCAAACGCTATTTCCTAGCAAAGAAGTCTCGCATTTACATTCATTTGAAGTATAGGCGAGGAATACATAACACTTCGCAAATAATATTACATCTTACCATGAACCATAGAAATGAGATGCGATATCGCGTTTTAAGTAGCATTAGAACTCTATTGCTACGATACCTAGACATGTGCAGACGCTATTTCCTAGCAAGGAAGTGTCGCATTTACATTCATTTGAAGTGTAGACGAGGAATACATGATACTTCGCAAATCATATTATATCTTACCATGAGACATAGAAATGAGATGCGTTATCGCGTTTTAAGAAGCATTAGAACTCTATTGCTACGATACCTAGACATCTGCAGATGCTATTTCCTAGCAAGGAAGTGTCGCATTTACATTCATTTGAAGTGTAGACGAGGAATACATGATACTTCGCAAATCATATTATATCTTACCATGAAACATAGAAATAAGATGCGATATCGCGTTTTAAGAAGCATTAGAACTCTATTGCTACGATACCTAGACATCTGCAGACGCTATTTCCTAGCAAGGAAGTGTCGCATTTACATTCATTTGAAGTGTAGACGAGAAATACATGATACTTCGCAAATCATATTATATCATACCATGAAACATGGAAATGAGATGCGTTATCGCGTTTTAAGAAGCATTAGAACTCTATTGCTACGATACCTAGACATCTGCAGATGCTATTTCCTAGCAAGGAAGTGTCGCATTTACATTCATTTGAAGTGTAGACGAGGAATACATGATACTTCGCAAATCATATTATATCTTACCATGAAACATAGAAATGGGATGCGATATCGCGTTTTAAGAAGCATTAGAACACTATTGCTACGATAGGTAGACATTTGCAAACGCTATTTCCTAGCAAAGAAGTCTCGCATTTACATTCATTTGAAGTATAGGCGAGGAATACATAACACTTCGCAAATAATATTACATCTTACCATGAACCATAGAAATGAGATGCGATATCGCGTCTTAAGTAGCATTAGAACTCTATTGCTACGATACCTAGACATCTGCAGACGCTATTTCCTAGCAAGGAAGTGTCGCATTTACATTCATTTGAAGTGTAGACGAGGAATACATGATACTTCGCAAATAATATTACATCTTACCATGAACCATAGAAATGAGATGCGATATCGCGTTTTAAGTAGCATTAGAACTCTATTGCTACGATACCTAGACATCTGCAGACGCTATTTCCTAGCAAGGAAGTGTCGCATTTACATTCATTTGAAGTGTAGACGAGGAATACATGATACTTCGCAAATCATATTATATCTTACCATGAGACATAGAAATGAGATGCGTTATCGCGTTTTAAGAAGCATTAGAACACTATTGCTACGATACCTAGACATCTGCAGATGCTATTTCCTAGCAAGGAAGTGTCGCATTTACATTCATTTGAAGTGTAGACGAGGAATACATGATACTTCGCAAATCATATTATATCTTACCATGAAACATAGAAATGAGATGCGATATCGCGTTTTAAGAAGCATTAGAACACTATTGCTACGATAGGTAGACATTTGCAAACGCTATTTCCTAGGAAAGAAGTCTCGCATTTACATTCATTTGAAGTATAGGCGAGGAATACATAACACTTCGCAAATAATATTACATCTTACCATGAAACATAGAAATGAGATGCGATAACGCGTTTTAAGAAGCATTAGAACTCTATTGCTACGCTACCTAGATATCTGCAGACGCTATTTCCTTGCAAGGAAGTGTCGCATTTACATTCATTTGAAATGTAGACGAGGAACACATGATACTTCGCAAATCATATTATATCTTACCATGAAACATAGAAATGGGATGCGATATCGCGTTTTAAGAAGCATTAGAACACTATTGCTACGATAGGTAGACATTTGCAAACGCTATTTCCTAGCAAAGAAGTCTCGCATTTACATTCATTTGAAGTATAGGCGAGGAATACATAACACTTCGCAAATAATATTACATCTTACCATGAAACATAGAAATGAGATGCGATATCGCGTTTTAAGTAGCATTAGAACTCTATTGCTACGATACCTAGACATCTGCAGACGCTATTTCCTAGCAAGGAAGTGTCGCATTTACATTCATTTGAAGTGTAGACGAGGAATACATGATACTTCGCAAATCATATTATATCTTACCATGAAACATAGAAATGAGATGGGATATCGCGTTTTAAGAAGCATTAGAACACTATTGCTACGATAGGTAGATATTTGCAAACGCTATTTCCTAGGAAAGAAGTCCCGCATTTACATTCATTTGAAGTATAGGCGAGGAATACATAACACTTCGCAAATAATATTACATCTTACCATGAAACATAGAAATGAGATGCGATATCGCGTTTTAAGAAGCATTAGAACTCTATTGCTACGATACGTAGACTTCTGCAAACGCTATTTCCTTGCAAGGAAGTGTCGCATTTACATTCTTTTGAAGTGTAGACGAGGAATACATATCACTTCGCAAATCATATTATATCTTACCATGAAACATAGAATTGAGATGCGATATCGCGTTTTAAGAACATATGAACTCTATTGCTACGAGACGTGGACATCTGCAATCGCTATTTCCTTGCAAGGAAGTGTCGCATTTACATTCATTTGAAGTGCAGACGAGGAATACATCACACTTCGCAAATCATATTATATCTTACCATGAAACATAGAAATGAGATGCGATATCACGTTTTAGGAAGCATTAGAACTATATTGCTACGATACGTTGACATCTGCAAACGCTATTTCCTTGCAAGGAAGTGTCGCATTTACATCCATTTGAATCGTAGACGAGGAATGCATAACACTTCGCAATGAATATTATAGCTTATCATGAAACATAGATATGAGATGCAATATTTCGTTTTAGGAAGCATTTGAACTCTATTGCTTCGATACGTAGACATCTGCAAACGCTATTTCCTAGCGAGGAAGTATCGCATTCACATTCATTTGAAGTGTAGACGAGGAATACATAACACTTCGCAAATCATGCTATATCTTACCATGAAACATAGAAATGAGATGCGATATCGCGTTTCAAGAATCATTTGAACTCTATTGCTTCGATACGTGGACATCTGCAAACGCTATTTCCTTGCAAGGAAGTGTCGCATTTACATTCATTTGAAGTGTAGACGAGGAATACATGATACTTCGCAAATTATATTATATCTTACCATGAAACATAGATATGAGATGCGATATCGCGTTTTAAGAAGCATTAGAACTCTATTGCTACGATACCTAGACATCTGCAGACGCTATTTCCTAGCAAGGAAGTGTCGCATTTACATTCGTTTGAAATGTAGACGAGGAATACATGATACTTCGCAAATAATATTACATCTTACCATGAAACATAGAAATAAGATGCGATATCGCGTTTTAAGAAGCATTAGAACTCTATTGCTACGATACCTAGACATCTGCAGATGCTATTTCCTAGCAAGGAAGTGTCGCATTTACATTCATTTGAAGTGTAGACGAGGAATACATGATACTTCGCAAATCATATTATATCTTACCATGAAACATAGAAATGGGATGCGATATCGCGTTTTAAGAAGCATTAGAACACTATTGCTACGATAGGTAGACATTTGCAAACGCTATTTCCTAGCAAAGAAGTCTCGCATTTACATTCATTTGAAGTATAGGCGAGGAATACATAACACTTCGCAAATAATATTACATCTTACCATGAACCATAGAAATGAGATGCGATATCGCGTTTTAAGTAGCATTAGAACTCTATTGCTACGATACCTAGACATGTGCAGACGCTATTTCCTAGCAAGGAAGTGTCGCATTTACATTCATTTGAAGTGTAGACGAGGAATACATGATACTTCGCAAATCATATTATATCTTACCATGAGACATAGAAATGAGATGCGTTATCGCGTTTTAAGAAGCATTAGAACTCTATTGCTACGATACCTAGACATCTGCAGATGCTATTTCCTAGTAAGGAAGTGTCGCATTTACATTCATTTGAAGTGTAGACGAGGAATACATGATACTTCGCAAATCATATTATATCTTACCATGAAACATAGAAATAAGATGCGATATCGCGTTTTAAGAAGCATTAGAACTCTATTGCTACGATACCTAGACATCTGCAGACGCTATTTCCTAGCAAGGAAGTGTCGCATTTACATTCATTTGAAGTGTAGACGAGAAATACATGATACTTCGCAAATCATATTATATCATACCATGAAACATGGAAATGAGATGCGATATCGCGTTTTAAGAAGCATTAGAACTCTATTGCTACGATACCTAGACATCTGCAGATGCTATTTCCTAGCAAGGAAGTGTCGCATTTACATTCATTTGAAGTGTAGACGAGGAATACATGATACTTCGCAAATCATATTATATCTTACCATGAAACATAGAAATGGGATGCGATATCGCGTTTTAAGAAGCATTAGAACACTATTGCTACGATAGGTAGACATTTGCAAACGCTATTTCCTAGCAAAGAAGTCTCGCATTTACATTCATTTGAAGTATAGGCGAGGAATACATAACACTTCGCAAATAATATTACATCTTACCATGAACCATAGAAATGAGATGCGATATCGCGTTTTAAGTAGCATTAGAACTCTATTGCTACGATACCTAGACATCTGCAGACGCTATTTCCTAGCAAGGAAGTGTCGCATTTACATTCATTTGAAGTGTAGACGAGGAATACATGATACTTCGCAAATAATATTACATCTTACCATGAACCATAGAAATGAGATGCGATATCGCGTTTTAAGTAGCATTAGAACTCTATTGCTACGATACCTAGACATCTGCAGACGCTATTTCCTAGCAAGGAAGTGTCGCATTTACATTCATTTGAAGTGTAGACGAGGAATACATGATACTTCGCAAATCATATTATATCTTACCATGAGACATAGAAATGAGATGCGTTATCGCGTTTTAAGAAGCATTAGAACACTATTGCTACGATACCTAGACATCTGCAGATGCTATTTCCTAGCAAGGAAGTGTCGCATTTACATTCATTTGAAGTGTAGACGAGGAATACATGATACTTCGCAAATCATATTATATCTTACCATGAAACATAGAAATGGGATGCGATATCGCGTTTTAAGAAGCATTAGAACACTATTGCTACGATAGGTAGACATTTGCAAACGCTATTTCCTAGCAAAGAAGTCTCGCATTTACATTCATTTGAAGTATAGGCGAGGAATACATAACACTTCGCAAATAATATTACATCTTACCATGAAACATAGAAATGAGATGCGATATCGCGTTTTAAGTAGCATTAGAACTCTATTGCTACGATACCTAGACATCTGCAGACGCTATTTCCTAGCAAGGAAGTGTCGCATTTACATTCATTTGAAGTGTAGACGAGGAATACATGATACTTCGCAAATCATATTATATCTTACCATGAAACATAGAAATGAGATGGGATATCGCGTTTTAAGAAGCATTAGAACACTATTGCTACGATAGGTAGATATTTGCAAACGCTATTTCCTAGGAAAGGAGTCCCGCATTTACATTCATTTGAAGTATAGGCGAGGAATACATAACACTTCGCAAATAATATTACATCTTACCATGAAACATAGAAATGAGATGCGATATCGCGTTTTAAGAAGCATTAGAACTCTATTGCTACGATACGTAGACTTCTGCAAACGCTATTTCCTTGCAAGGAAGTGTCGCATTTACATTCATTTGAAGTGTAGACGAGGAATACATAACACTTCGCAAATCATATTATATCTTACCATGAAACATAGAATTGAGATGCCATATCGCGTTTTAAGAACATATGAACTCTATTGCTACGAGACGTAGACATCTGCAATCGCTATTTCCTTGCAAGGAAGTGTCGCATTTACATTCATTTGAAGTGCAGACGAGGAATACATCACACTTCGCAAATCATATTATATCTTACCATGAAACATAGAAATGAGATGCGATATCACGTTTTAGGAAGCATTAGAACTATATTGCTACGATACGTTGACATCTGCAAACGCTATTTCCTTGCAAGGAAGTGTCGCATTTACATCCATTTGAATCGTAGACGAGGAATGCATAACACTTCGCAATGAATATTATAGCTTATCATGAAACATAGATATGAGATGCAATATCTCGTTTTAGGAAGCATTTGAACTCTATTGCTTCGATACGTAGACATCTGCAAACGCTATTTCCTAGCGAGGAAGTATCGCATTCACATTCAGTTGAAGTGTAGACGAGGAATACATAACACTTCGCAAATCATGTTATATCTTACCATGAAACATAGAAATGAGATGCGATATCGCGTTTTAAGAATCATTTGAGCTCTATTGCTTCGATACGTGGACATCTGCAAACGCTATTTCCTTGCAAGGAAGTGTCGCATTTACATTCATTTGAAGTGTAGACGAGGAATACATAACACTTCGCAAATTATATTATATCTTACCATGAAACATAGAAATGAGATGCGATATCGCGTTTTAAGAAGCATTAGAACTCTATTGCTACGATACCTAGACATCTGCAGACGCTATTTCCTAGCAAGGAAGTGTCGCATTTACATTCGTTTGAAATGTAGACGAGGAATACATGATACTTCGCAAATCATATTATATCTTACCATGAAACATAGAAATGAGATGCGATATCGCGTTTTAAGAAGCATTAGAACACTATTGCTACGATAGGTAGACATTTGCAAACGCTATTTCCTAGCAAAGAAGTCTCGCATTTACATTCATTTGAAGTATAGGCGAGGAATATATAACACTTCGCAAATAATATTACATCTTACCATGAAACATAGAAATAAGATGCGATATCGCGTTTTAAGAAGCATTAGAACTCTATTGCTACGATACCTAGACATCTGCAGACGCTATTTCCTAGCAAGGAAGTGTCGCATTTACATTCATTTGAAGTGTAGACGAGAAATACATGATACTTCGCAAATCATATTATATCTTACCATGAAACATAGAAATGAGATGCGATATCGCGTTTTAAGAAGCATTAGAACACTATTGCTACGATAGGTAGACATTTGCAAACGCTATTTCCTAGGAAAGAAGTCTCGCATTTACATTCATTTGAAGTATAGGCGAGGAATACATAACACTTCGCAAATAATATTACATCTTACCATGAAACATAGAAATGAGATGCGATATCGCGTTTTAAGAAGCATTAGAACTCTATTGCTACGATACGTAGACTTCTGCAAACGCTATTTCCTTGCAAGGAAGTGTCGCATTTACATTCATTTGAAGTGTAGACGAGGAATACATAACACTTCGCAAATCATATTATATCTTACCATGAAACATAGAATTGAGATGCGATATCGCGTTTTAAGAACATATGAACTCTATTGCTACGAGACGTAGACATCTGCAATCGCTATTTCCTTGCAAGGAAGTGTCGCATTTACATTCATTTGGAGTGCAGACGAGGAATACATCACACTTCGCAAATCATATTATATCTTACCACAAAACATAGAAATGAGATGCGATATCGCGTTTTAGGAAGCATTAGAACTCTATTGCTACGATACGTTGACATCTGCAAACGCTATTTCCTAGCAAGGAAGTGTCGCATTTACATCCATTTGAATCGTAGACGAGGAATGCATAACACTTCGCAATGAATATTATAGCTTATCATGAAACATAGATATGAGATGCAATATCTCGTTTTAGGAAGCATTTGAACTCTATTGCTTCGATACGTAGACATCTGCAAACGCTATTTCCTAGCGAGGAAGTATCGCATTCACATTCATTTGAAGTGTAGACGAGGAATACATAACACTTCGCAAATCATGTTATATCTTACCATGAAACATAGAAATGAGATGCGATAACGCGTTTTAAGAATCATTTGAACTCTATTGCTTCGATACGTGGACATCTGCAAACGCTATTTCCTTGCAAGGAAGTGTCGCATTTACATTCATTTGAAGTGTAGACGAGGAATACATAACACTTCGCAAATTATATTATATCTTACAATGAAACATAGAAATGAGATGCGATATCGCGTTTTAAGAAGCATTAGAACTCTATTGCTACGATACCTAGACATCTGCAGACGCTATTTCCTAGCAAGGAAGTGTCGCATTTACATTCGTTTGAAATGTAGACGAGGAATACGTGATACTTCGCAAATCATATTATATCTTACCATGAAACATAGAAATGAGATGCGTTATCGCGTTTTAAGAAGCATTAGAACACTATTGCTACGATAGGTAGACATTTGCAAACGCTATTTCCTAGCAAAGAAGTCTCGCATTTACATTCATTTGAAGTATAGGCGATTAATATATAACACTTCGCAAATAATATTACATCTTACCATGAAACATAGAAATAAGATGCGAAATCGCGTTTTAAGAAGCATTAGAACTCTATTGCTACGATACCTAGACATCTGCAGACGCTATTTCCTAGCAAGGAAGTGTCGCATTTACATTCATTTGAAGTGTAGACGAGGAATACATGATACTTCGCAAATCATATTACATCTTACCATGAAACATAGAAATGAGATGCGATATCGCGTTTTAAGAAGCATTAGAACACTATTGCTACGATAGGTAGACATTTGCAAACGCTATTTCCTAGGAAAGAAGTCTCGCATTTACATTCATTTGAAGTATAGGCGAGGAATACATAACACTTCGCAAATAATATTACATCTTACCATGAAACATAGAAATGAGATGCGATATCGCGTTTTAAGAAGCATTAGAACTCTATTGCTACGATACCTAGACATCTGCAGACGCTATTTCCTAGCAAGGAAGTGTCGCATTTACATTCGTTTGAAATGTAGACGAGGAATACATTATACTTCGCAAATCATATTATATCTTACCATGAATCATAGAAATGAGATGGGATATCGCGTTTTAAGAAGCATTAGAACACTATTGCTACGATAGGTAGACATTTGCAAACGCTATTTCCTAGCAAAGAAGTCTCGCATTTACATTCATTTGAAGTATAGGCGAGGAATACATAACACTTCGCAAATAATATTACATCTTACCATGAAACATAGAAATAAGATGCGATATCGCGTTTTAAGAAGCATTAGAACTCTATTGCTACGATACCTAGACATCTGCAGACGCTATTTCCTAGCAAGGAAGTGTCGCATTTACATTCATTTGAAGTGTAGACGAGGAATACATGATACTTCGCAAATCATATTATATCTTACCATGAAACATAGAAATGAGATGCGATATCGCGTTTTAAGAAGCATTAGAACACTATTGCTACGATAGGTAGACATTTGCAAACGCTATTTCCTAGGAAAGAAGTCTCGCATTTACATTCATTTGAAGTATAGGCGAGGAATACATAACACTTCGCAAATAATATTACATCTTACCATGAAACATAGAAATGAGATGCGATAACGCGTTTTAAGAAGCATTAGGACCCTATTGCTACGATACCTAGATATCTGCAGACGCTATTTCCTTGCAAGGAAGTGTCGCATTTACATTCATTTGAAATGTAGACGAGGAATACATGATACTTCGCAAATCATATTATATCATACCATGAAACATGGAAATGAGATGCGATATCGCGTTTTAAGAAGCATTAGAACTCTATTGCTACGATACCTAGACATCTGCAGATGCTATTTCCTAGCAAGGAAGTGTCGTATTTACATTCGTTTGAAGTGTAGACGAGGAATACATGATACTTCGCAAATCATATTATATCTTACCATGAAACATAGAAATGGGATGCGTAATCGCGTTTTAAGAAGCATTAGAACACTATTGCTACGATAGGTAGACATATGCAAACGCTATTTCCTAGCAAAGAAGTCTCGCATTTACATTCATTTGAAGTATAGGCGAGGAATACATAACACTTCGCAAATAATATTACATCTTACCATGAGACATAGAAATGAGATGCGTTATCGCGTTTTAAGAAGCATTAGAACTCTATTGCTACGATACCTAGACATCTGCAGACGCTATTTCCTAGCAAGGAAGTGTCGCATTTACATTCATTTGAAGTGTAGACGAGGAATACATGATACTTCGCAAATCATATTATATCTTACCATGAAACATAGAAATGAGATGCGTTATCGCGTTTTAAGAAGCATTAGAACTCTATTGCTACGATACCTAGACATCTGCAGATGCTATTTCCTAGCAAGGAAGTGTCGCATTTACATTCATTTGAAGTGTAGACGAGGAATACATGATACTTCGCAAATCATATTACATCTTACCATGAAACATAGAAATGAGATGCGATATCGCGTTTTAAGTAGCATTAGAACTCTATTGCTACGATACCTAGACATCTGCAGACGCTATTTCCTAGCAAGGAAGTGTCGCATTTACATTCATTTGAAGTGTAGACGAGGAATACATGATACTTCGCAAATCATATTATATCTTACCATGAAACATAGAAATGAGATGGGATATCGCGTTTTAAGAAGCATTAGAACACTATTGCTACGATAGGTAGATATTTGCAAACGCTATTTCCTAGGAAAGAAGTCCCGCATTTACATTCATTTGAAGTATAGGCGAGGAATACATAACACTTCGCAAATAATATTACATCTTACCATGAAACATAGAAATGAGATGCGAAATCGCGTTTTAAGAAGCATTAGAACTCTATTGCTACGATACGTAGACTTCTGCAAACGCTATTTCCTTGCAAGGAAGTGTCGCATTTACATTCATTTGAAGTATAGGCGAGGAATACATAACACTTCGCAAATAATATTACATCTTACCATGAAACATAGAAATAAGATGCGATATCGCGTTTTAAGAAGCATTAGAACTCTATTGCTACGATACCTAGACATCTGCAGACGCTATTTCCTAGCAAGGAAGTGTCGCATTTACATTCATTTGAAGTGTAGACGAGGAATACATGATACTTCGCAAATCATATTATATCTTACCATGAAACATAGAAATGAGATGCGATATCGCGTTTTAAGAAGCATTAGAACACTATTGCTACGATAGGTAGACATTTGCAAACGCTATTTCCTAGCAAAGAAGTCTCGCATTTACATTCATTTGAAGTATAGGCGAGGAATACATAACACTTCGCAAATAATATTACATCTTACCATGAAACATAGAAATGAGATGCGATATCGCGTTTTAAGTAGCATTAGAACTCTATTGCTACGATACCTAGACATCTGCAGACGCTATTTCCTAGCAAGGAAGTGTCGCATTTACATTCATTTGAAGTGTAGACGAGGAATACATGATACTTCGCAAATCATATTATATCTTACCATGAAACATAGAAATGAGATGCGTTATCGCGTTTTAAGAAGCATTAGAACTCTATTGCTACGATACCTAGACATCTGCAGATGCTATTTCCTAGCAAGGAAGTGTCGCATTTACATTCATTTGAAGTGTAGACGAGGAATACATGATACTTCGCAAATCATATTACATCTTACCATGAAACATAGAAATGAGATGCGATATCGCGTTTTAAGTAGCATCAGAACTCTATTGCTACGATACCTAGACATCTGCAGACGCTATTTCCTAGCAAGGAAGTGTCGCATTTACATTCATTTGAAGTGTAGACGAGGAATACATGATACTTCGCAAATCATATTATATCTTACCATGAAACATAGAAATGAGATGGGATATCGCGTTTTAAGAAGCATTAGAACACTATTGCTACGATAGGTAGATATTTGCAAACGCTATTTCCAAGGAAAGAAGTCCCGCATTTACATTCATTTGAAGTATAGGCGAGGAATACATAACACTTCGCAAATAATATTACATCTTACCATGAAACATAGAAATGAGATGCGATATCGCGTTTTAAGAAGCATTAGAACTCTATTGCTACGATACGTAGACTTCTGCAAACGCTATTTCCTTGCAAGGAAGTGTCGCATTTACATTCATTTGAAGTGTAGACGAGGAATACATAACACTTCGCAAATCATATTATATCTTACCATGAAACATAGAATTGAGATGCGATATCGCGTTTTAAGAACATATGAACTCTATTGCTACGAGACGTAGACATCTGCAATCGCTATTTCCTTGCAAGGAAGTGTCGCATTTACATTCATTTGGAGTGCAGACGAGGAATACATCACACTTCGCAAATCATATTATATCTTACCATGAAACATAGAAATGATATGCGATATCGCGTTTTAGGAAGCATTAGAACTCTATTGCTACGATACGTTGACATCTGCAAACGCTATTTCCTAGCAAGGAAGTGTCGCATTTACATCCATTTGAATCGTAGACGAGGAATGCATAACACTTCGCAATGAATATTATAGCTTATCATGAAACATAGATATGAGATGCAATATCTCGTTTTAGGAAGCATTTGAACTCTATTGCTTCGATACGTAGACATCTGCAAACGCTATTTCCTAGCGAGGAAGTATCGCATTCACATTCATTTGAAGTGTAGACGAGGAATACATAACACTTCGCAAATCATGTTATATCTTACCATGAAACATAGAAATGAGATGCGATAACGCGTTTTAAGAATCATTTGAACTCTATTGCTTCGATACGTGGACATCTGCAAACGCTATTTCCTTGCAAGGAAGTGTCGCATTTACATTCATTTGTAGTGTAGACGAGGAATACATAACACTTCGCAAATTATATTATATCTTACCATGAAACATAGAAATGAGATGCGATATCGCTTTTTAAGAAGCATTAGAACTCTATTGCTACGATACCTAGACATCTGCAGACGCTATTTCCTAGCAAGGAAGTGTCGCATTTACATTCGTTTGAAATGTAGACGAGGAATACATGATACTTCGCAAATCATATTATATCTTACCATGAAACATAGAAATCAGATGCGTTATCGCGTTTTAAGAAGCATTAGAACACTATTGCTACGATAGGTAGACATTTGCAAACGCTATTTCCTAGCAAAGAAGTCTCGCATTTACATTCATTTGAAGTATAGGCGAGGAATACATAACACTTCGCAAATAATATTACATCTTACCATGAAACATAGAAATGAGATGCGATATCGCGTTTTAAGAAGCATTAGAACTCTATTGCTACGATACGTAGACTTCTCCAAACGCTATTTCCTTGCAAGGAAGTGTCGCATTTACATTCATTTGAAGTGTAGACGAGGAATACATAACACTTCGCAAATAATATTACATCTTACCATGAAACATAGAAATGAGATGCGATAACGCGTTTTAAGAAGCATTAGAACTCTATTGCTACGATACCTAGATATCTGCAGACGCTATTTCCTTGCAAAGAAGTGTCGCATTTACATTCATTTGAAATGTAGACGAGGAATACATGATACTTCGCAAATCATATTATATCATACCATGAAACATGGAAATGAGATGCGATATCGCGTTTTAAGAAGCATTAGAGCTCTATTGCTACGATACCTAGACATCTGCAGATGCTATTTCCTAGCAAGGAAGTGTCGCATTTACATTCATTTGAAGTGTAGACGAGGAATACATGATACTTCGCAAATCATATTACATCTTACCATGAAACATAGAAATGAGATGCGATATCGCGTTTTAAGTAGCATTAGAACTCTATTGCTACGATACCTAGACATCTGCAGACGCTATTTCCTAGCAAGGAAGTGTCGCATTTACATTCATTTGAAGTGTAGACGAGGAATACATGATACTTCGCAAATCATATTATATCTTACCATGAAACATAGAAATGAGATGGGATATCGCGTTTTAAGAAGCATTAGAACACTATTGCTACGATAGGTAGATATTTGCAAACGCTATTTCCTAGGAAAGAAGTCCCGCATTTACATTCATTTGAAGTATAGGCGAGGAATACATAACACTTCGCAAATAATATTACATCTTACCATGAAACATAGAAATGAGATGCGAAATCGCGTTTTAAGAAGCATTAGAACTCTATTGCTACGATACGTAGACTTCTGCAAACGCTATTTCCTTGCAAGGAAGTGTCGCATTTACATTCATTTGAAGTATAGGCGAGGAATACATAACACTTCGCAAATAATATTACATCTTACCATGAAACATAGAAATAAGATGCGATATCGCGTTTTAAGAAGCATTAGAACTCTATTGCTACGATACCTAGACATCTGCAGACGCTATTTCCTAGCAAGGAAGTGTCGCATTTACATTCATTTGAAGTGTAGACGAGGAATACATGATACTTCGCAAATCATATTATATCTTACCATGAAACATAGAAATGAGATGCGATATCGCGTTTTAAGAAGCATTAGAACACTATTGCTACGATAGGTAGACATTTGCAAACGCTATTTCCTAGCAAAGAAGTCTCGCATTTACATTCATTTGAAGTATAGGCGAGGAATACATAACACTTCGCAAATAATATTACATCTTACCATGAAACATAGAAATGAGATGCGATATCGCGTTTTAAGTAGCATTAGAACTCTATTGCTACGATACCTAGACATCTGCAGACGCTATTTCCTAGCAAGGAAGTGTCGCATTTACATTCATTTGAAGTGTAGACGAGGAATACATGATACTTCGCAAATCATATTATATCTTACCATGAAACATAGAAATGAGATGCGTTATCGCGTTTTAAGAAGCATTAGAACTCTATTGCTACGATACCTAGACATCTGCAGATGCTATTTCCTAGCAAGGAAGTGTCGCATTTACATTCATTTGAAGTGTAGACGAGGAATACATGATACTTCGCAAATCATATTACATCCTACCATGAAACATAGAAATGAGATGCGATATCGCGTTTTAAGTAGCATCAGAACTCTATTGCTACGATACCTAGACATCTGCAGACGCTATTTCCTAGCAAGGAAGTGTCGCATTTACATTCATTTGAAGTGTAGACGAGGAATACATGATACTTCGCAAATCATATTATATCTTACCATGAAACATAGAAATGAGATGGGATATCGCGTTTTAAGAAGCATTAGAACACTATTGCTACGATAGGTAGATATTTGCAAACGCTATTTCCAAGGAAAGAAGTCCCGCATTTACATTCATTTGAAGTATAGGCGAGGAATACATAACACTTCGCAAATAATATTACATCTTACCATGAAACATAGAAATGAGATGCGATATCGCGTTTTAAGAAGCATTAGAACTCTATTGCTACGATACGTAGACTTCTGCAAACGCTATTTCCTTGCAAGGAAGTGTCGCATTTACATTCATTTGAAGTGTAGACGAGGAATACATAACACTTCGCAAATCATATTATATCTTACCATGAAACATAGAATTGAGATGCGATATCGCGTTTTAAGAACATATGAACTCTATTGCTACGAGACGTAGACATCTGCAATCGCTATTTCCTAGCAAGGAAGTGTCGCATTTACATCCATTTGAATCGTAGACGAGGAATGCATAACACTTCGCAATGAATATTATAGCTTATCATGAAACATAGATATGAGATGCAATATCTCGTTTTAGGAAGCATTTGAACTCTATTGCTTCGATACGTAGACATCTGCAAACGCTATTTCCTAGCGAGGAAGTATCGCATTCACATTCATTTGAAGTGTAGACGAGGAATACATAACACTTCGCAAATCATGTTATATCTTACCATGAAACATAGAAATGAGATGCGATAACGCGTTTTAAGAATCATTTGAACTCTATTGCTTCGATACGTGGACATCTGCAAACGCTATTTCCTTGCAAGGAAGTGTCGCATTTACATTCATTTGTAGTGTAGACGAGGAATACATAACACTTCGCAAATTATATTATATCTTACCATGAAACATAGAAATGAGATGCGATATCGCTTTTTAAGAAGCATTAGAACTCTATTGCTACGATACCTAGACATCTGCAGACGCTATTTCCTAGCAAGGAAGTGTCGCATTTACATTCGTTTGAAATGTAGACGAGGAATACATGATACTTCGCAAATCATATTATATCTTACCATGAAACATAGAAATCAGATGCGTTATCGCGTTTTAAGAAGCATTAGAACACTATTGCTACGATAGGTAGACATTTGCAAACGCTATTTCCTAGCAAAGAAGTCTCGCATTTACATTCATTTGAAGTATAGGCGAGGAATACATAACACTTCGCAAATAATATTACATCTTACCATGAAACATAGAAATGAGATGCGATATCGCGTTTTAAGAAGCATTAGAACTCTATTGCTACGATACGTAGACTTCTCCAAACGCTATTTCCTTGCAAGGAAGTGTCGCATTTACATTCATTTGAAGTGTAGACGAGGAATACATAACACTTCGCAAATAATATTACATCTTACCATGAAACATAGAAATGAGATGCGATAACGCGTTTTAAGAAGCATTAGAACTCTATTGCTACGATACCTAGATATCTGCAGACGCTATTTCCTTGCAAAGAAGTGTCGCATTTACATTCATTTGAAATGTAGACGAGGAATACATGATACTTCGCAAATCATATTATATCATACCATGAAACATGGAAATGAGATGCGATATCGCGTTTTAAGAAGCATTAGAGCTCTATTGCTACGATACCTAGACATCTGCAGATGCTATTTCCTAGCAAGGAAGTGTCGCATTTACATTCATTTGATGTGTAGACGAGGAATACATGATACTTCGCAAATCATATTATATCATACCATGAAACATAGAAATGAGATGCGATATCGCGTTTTAAGAATCATTTGAACTCTATTGCTTCGATACGTGGACATCTGCAAACGCTATTTCCTTGCAAGGAAGTGTCGCATTTACAATCATTTGAAGTGTAGACGAGGAATACATAACACTTCGCAAATTATGTTATATCTTACCATGAAACATAGAAATGAGATGCGATATCGCGTTTTAAGAAGCATTAGAACTCTATTGCTACGATACCTAGACATCTGCAGACGCTATTTCCTAGCAAGGAAGTGTCGCATTTACATTCGTTTGAAATGTAGACGAGGAATACATTATACTTCGCAAATCATATTATATCTTACCATGAAACATAGAAATGAGATGCGATATCGCGTTTTAAGAAGCATTAGAACACTATTGCTACGATAGGTAGACATTTGCAAACGCTATTTCCTAGCAAAGAAGTCTCGCATTTACATTCATTTGAAGTATAGGCGAGGAATACATAACACTTCGCAAATAATATTACATCTTACCATGAAACATAGAAATAAGATGCGATATCGCGTTTTAAGAAGCATTAGAACTCTATTGCTACGATACCTAGACATCTGCAGACGCTATTTCCTAGCAAGGAAGTGTCGCATTTACATTCATTTGAAGTGTAGACGAGGAATACATGATACTTCGCAAATCATATTATATCTTACCATGAAACATAGAAATGAGATGCGATAGCGCGTTTTAAGAAGCATTAGAACACTATTGCTACGATAGGTAGACATTTGCAAACGCTATTTCCTAGGAATGAAGTCTCGCATTTACATTCATTTGAAGTATAGGCGAGGAATACATAACACTTCGCAAATAATATTACATCTTACCATGAAACATAGAAATGAGATGCGATAACGCGTTTTCAGAAGCATTAGAACTCTATTGCTACGCTACCTAGATATCTGCAGACGCTATTTCCTTGCAAGGAAGTGTCGCATTTACATTCATTTGAAATGTAGACGAGGAATACATGATACTTTGCAAATCATATTATATCATACCATGAAACATGGAAATGAGATGCGATATCGCGTTTTAAGAAGCATTAGAACTCTATTGCTACGATACCTAGACATCTGCAGATGCTATTTCCTAGCAAGGAAGTGTCGTATTTACATTCGTTTGAAGTGTAGACGAGGAATACATGATACTTCGCAAATCATATTATATCTTACCATGAAACATAGAAATGGGATGCGATATCGCGTTTTAAGAAGCATTAGAACACTATTGCTACGATAGGTAGACATTTGCAAACGCTATTTCCTAGCAAAGAAGTCTCGCATTTACATTCATTTGAAGTATAGGCGAGGAATACATAACACTTCGCAAATAATATTACATCTTACCATGAAACATAGAAATGAGATGCGATAACGCGTTTTAAGAAGCATTAGAACTCTATTTTTACGATACCTAGATATCTGCAGACGCTATTTCCTTGCAAGGAAGTGTCGCATTTACATTCATTTGAAATGTAGACGAGGAATACATGATACTTCGCAAATCATATTATATCATACCATGAAACATGGAAATGAGATGCGATATCGCGTTTTAAGAAGCATTAGAACTCTATTGCTACGATACCTAGACATCTGCAGTTGCTATTTCCTAGCAAGGAAGTGTCGCATTTACATTCATTTGAAGTGTAGACGAGGAATACATGATACTTCGCAAATCATATTACATCTTACCATGAAACATAGAAATGAGATGCGATATCGCGTTTTAAGTAGCATCAGAACTCTATTGCTACGATACCTAGACATCTGCAGACGCTATTTCCTAGCAAGGAAGTGTCGCATTTACATTCATTTGAAGTGTAGACGAGGAATACATGATACTTCGCAAATCATATTATATCTTACCATGAAACATAGAAATGAGATGGGATATCGCGTTTTAAGAAGCATTAGAACACTATTGCTACGATAGGTAGATATTTGCAAACGCTATTTCCTGGAAAGAAGTCCCGCATTTACATTCATTTGAAGTATAGGCGAGGAATACATAACACTTCGCAAATAATATTACATCTTACCATGAAACATAGAAATGAGATGCGATATCGCGTTTTAAGAAGCATTAGAACTCTATTGCTACGATACGTAGACTTCTGCAAACGCTATTTCCTTGCAAGGAAGTGTCGCATTTACATTCATTTGAAGTGTAGACGAGGAATACATAACACTTCGCAAATCATATTATATCTTACCATGAAATATAGAATTGAGATGCGATATCGCGTTTTAAGAACATATGAACTCTATTGCTACGAGACGTAGACATCTGCAATCGCTATTTCCTTGCAAGGAAGTGTCGCATTTACATTCATTTGAAGTGCAGACGAGGAATACATCACACTTCGCAAATCATATTATATCTTACCATGAAACATAGAAATGAGATGCGATATCACGTTTTAGGAAGCATTAGAACTATATTGCTACGATACGTTGACATCTGCAAACGCTATTTCCTTGCAAGGAAGTGTCGCACTTACATCCATTTGAATCGTAGACGAGGAATGCATAACACTTCGCAATGAATATTATAGCTTATCATGAAACATAGATATGAGATGCAATATCTCGTTTTAGGAAGCATTTGAACTCTATTGCTTCGATACGTAGACATCTGCAAACGCTATTTCCTAGCGAGGAAGTATCGCATTTACATTCATTTGAAGTGTAGACGAGGAATACATAACACTTCGCAAATTATATTATATCTTACCATGAAACATAGAAATGAGATGCGATATCGCGTTTTAAGAAGCATTAGAACTCTATTGCTACGATACCTAGACATCTGCAGACGCTATTTCCTAGCAAGGAAGTGTCGCATTTACATTCGTTTGAAATGTAGACGAGGAATACATGATACTTCGCAAATCATATTATATCTTACCATGAAACATAGAAATGAGATGCGATATCGCGTTTTAAGAAGCATTAGAACACTATTGCTACGATAGGTAGACATTTGCAAACGCTATTTCCTAGCAAAGAAGTCTCGCATTTACATTCATTTGAAGTATAGGCGAGGAATATATAACACTTCGCAAATAATATTACATCTTACCATGAAACATAGAAATAAGATGCGATATCGCGTTTTAAGAAGCATTAGAACTCTATTGCTACGATACCTAGACATCTGCAGACGCTATTTCCTAGCAAGGAAGTGTCGCATTTACATTCGTTTGAAATGTAGACGAGGAATACATGATACTTCGCAAATCATATTATATCTTACCATGAAACATAGAAATGAGATGCGATATCGCGTTTTAAGAAGCATTAGAACACTATTGCTACGATAGGTAGACATTTGCAAACGCTATTTCCTAGCAAAGAAGTCTCGCATTTACATTCATTTGAAGTATAGGCGAGGAATATATAACACTTCGCAAATAATATTACATCTTACCATGAAACATAGAAATAAGATGCGATATCGCGTTTTAAGAAGCATTAGAACTCTATTGCTACGATACCTAGACATCTGCAGACGCTGTTTCCTAGCAAGGAAGTGTCGCATTTACATTCATTTGAAGTGTAGACGAGGAATACATGATACTTCGCAAATCATATTATATCTTACCATGAAACATAGAAATGAGATGCGATATCGCGTTTTAAGAAGCATTAGAACACTATTGCTACGATAGGTAGACATTTGCAAACGCTATTTCCTAGGAAAGAAGTCTCGCATTTACATTCATTTGAAGTATAGGCGAGGAATACATAACACTTCGCAAATAATATTACATCTTACCATGAAACATAGAAATGAGATGCGATATCGCGTTTTAAGAAGCATTAGAACTCTATTGCTACGATACGTAGACTTCTGCAAACGCTATTTCCTTGCAGGGAAGTGTCGCATTTACATTCATTTGAATCGTAGACGAGGAATGCATAACACTTCGCAATGAATATTATAGCTTATCATGAAACATAGATATGAGATGCAATATCTCGTTTTAGGAAGCATTTGAACTCTATTGCTTCGATACGTAGACATCTGCAAACGCTATTCCCTAGCGAGGAAGTATCGCATTCACATTCATTTGAAGTGTAGACGAGGAATACATAACACTTCGCAAATCATGTTATATCTTACCATGAAACATAGAAATGAGATGCGATAACGCGTTTTAAGAATCATTTGAACTCTATTGCTTCGATACGTGGACATCTGCAAACGCTATTTCCTTGCAAGGAAGTGTCGCATTTACATTCATTTGAAGTGTAGACGAGGAATACATAACACTTCGCAAATTATATTATATCTTACCATGAAACATAGAAATGAGATGCGATATCGCTTTTTAAGAAGCATTAGAACTCTATTGCTACGATACCTAGACATCTGCAGACGCTATTTCCTAGCAAGGAAGTGTCGCATTTACATTCGTTTGAAATGTAGACGAGGAATACATGATACTTCGCAAATCATATTATATCTTACCATGAAACATAGAAATCAGATGCGTTATCGCGTTTTAAGAAGCATTAGAACACTATTGCTACGATAGGTAGACATTTGCAAACGCTATTTCCTAGCAAAGAAGTCTCGCATTTACATTCATTTGAAGTATAGGCGAGGAATATATAACACTTCGCAAATAATATTACATCTTACCATGAAACATAGAAATAAGATGCGATATCGCGTTTTAAGAAGCATTAGAACTCTATTGCTACGATACCTAGACATCTGCAGACGCTATTTCCTAGCAAGGAAGTGTCGCATTTACATTCATTTGAAGTGTAGACGAGGAATACATGATACTTCGCAAATCATATTATATCTTACCATGAAACATAGAAATGCGATGCGATATCGCGTTTTAAGAAGCATTAGAACACTATTGCTACGATAGGTAGACATTTGCAAACGCTATTTCCTAGGAAAGAAGTCTCGCATTTACATTCATTTGAAGTATAGGCGAGGAATACATAACACTTCGCAAATAATATTACATCTTACCATGAAACATAGAAATGAGATGCGATATCGCGTTTTAAGAAGCATTAGAACTCTATTGCTACGATACGTAGACTTCTCCAAACGCTATTTCCTTGCAAGGAAGAGTCGCATTTACATTCATTTGAAGTGTAGACGAGGAATACATAACACTTCGCAAATAATATTACATCTTACCATGAAACATAGAAATGAGATGCGATAACGCGTTTTAAGAAGCATTAGAACTCTATTGCTACGATACCTAGATATCTGCAGACGCTATTTCCTTGCAAAGAAGTGTCGCATTTACATTCATTTGAAATGTAGACGAGGAATACATGATACTTCGCAAATCATATTATATCATACCATGAAACATGGAAATGAGATGCGATATCGCGTTTTAAGAAGCATTAGAACTCTATTGCTACGATACCTAGACATCTGCAGATGCTATTTCCTAGCAAGGAAGTGTCGCATTTACATTCATTTGAAGTGTAGACGAGGAATACATGATACTTCGCTAAACATATTATATCATACCATGAAACATAGAAATGAGATGCGATATCGCGTTTTAAGAATCATTTGAACTCTATTGCTTCGATACGTGGACATCTGCAAACGCTATTTCCTTGCAAGGAAGTGTCGCATTTACAATCATTTGAAGTGTAGACGAGGAATACATAACACTTCGCAAATTATGTTATATCTTACCATGAAACATAGAAATGAGATGCGATATCGCGTTTTAAGAAGCATTAGAACTCTATTGCTACGATACCTAGACATCTGCAGACGCTATTTCCTAGCAAGGAAGTGTCGCATTTACATTCGTTTGAAATGTAGACGAGGAATACATTATACTTCGCAAATCATATTATATCTTACCATGAAACATAGAAATGAGATGCGATATCGCGTTTTAAGAAGCATTAGAACACTATTGCTACGATAGGTAGACATTTGCAAACGCTATTTCCTAGCAAAGAAGTCTCGCATTTACATTCATTTGAAGTGTAGGCGAGGAATACATAACACTTCGCAAATAATATTACATCTTACCATGAAACATAGAAATAAGATGCGATATCGCGTTTTAAGAAGCATTAGAACTCTATTGCTACGATACCTAGACATCTGCAGACGCTATTTCCTAGCAAGGAAGTGTCGCATTTACATTCATTTGAAGTGTAGACGAGGAATACATGATACTTCGCAAATCATATTATATCTTACCATGAAACATAGAAATGAGATGCGATATCGCGCTTTAAGAAGCATTAGAACACTATTGCTACGATAGGTAGACATTTGCAAACGCTATTTCCTAGGAATGAAGTCTCGCATTTACATTCATTTGAAGTATAGGCGAGGAATACATAACACTTCGCAAATAATATTACATCTTACCATGAAACATAGAAATGAGATGCGATAACGCGTTTTCAGAAGCATTAGAACTCTATTGCTACGCTACCTAGATATCTGCAGACGCTATTTCCTTGCAAGGAAGTGTCGCATTTACATTCATTTGAAATGTAGACGAGGAATACATGATACTTCGCAAATCATATTATATCATACCATGAAACATGGAAATGAGATGCGATATCGCGTTTTAAGAAGCATTAGAACTCTATTGCTACGATACCTAGACATCTGCAGATGCTATTTCCTAGCAAGGAAGTGTCGTATTTACATTCGTTTGAAGTGTAGACGAGGAATACATGATACTTCGCAAATCATATTATATCTTACCATGAAACATAGAAATGGGATGCGATATCGCGTTTTAAGAAGCATTAGAACACTATTGCTACGATAGGTAGACATTTGCAAACGCTATTTCCTAGCAAAGAAGTCTCGCATTTACATTCATTTGAAGTATAGGCGAGGAATACATAACACTTCGCAAATCATATTATATCTTACCATGAAACATAGAAATGAGATGCGACATCGCGTTCTAAGAAGCATTAGAACACTACTGCTACGATAGGTAGACATTTGCAAACGCTATTTCCTAGCAAAGAAGTCTCGCATTTACATTCATTTGAAGTATAGGCGAGGAATACATAACACTTCGCAAATAATATTACATCTTACCATGAAACATAGAAATGAGATGCGATATCGCGTTTTAAGAAGCATTAGAACTCTATTGCTACGATACCTAGACATCTGCAGACGCTATTTCCTAGCAAGGAAGTGTCGCATTTGCATTCATTTGAAGTGTAGACGAGGAATACATGACACTTCGCAAATCATATTATATCTTACCATGAAACATAGAAATGAGATGCGATATCGCGTTTTAAGAAGCATTAGAACTCTATTGCTACGATACCTAGACATCTGCAGATGCTATTTCCTAGCAAGGAAGTGTCGCATTTACATTCATTTGAAGTGTAGACCAGGAATACATGATACTTCGCAAATCATATTATATCTTACCATGAAACATAGAAATGAGATGCGATATCGCGTTTTAAGAAGCGTTAGAACTCTATTGCTACGATACCTAGACATCTGCAGATGCTATTTCCTAGCAAGGAAGTGTCGCATTTACATTCATTTGAAGTGTAGACGAGGAATACATGATACTTCGCAAATCATATTATATCTTACCATGAAACATAGAAATGAGATGCGATTTCGCGTTTTAAGAAGCATTAGAGCACTATTGCTACGATAGGTAGACATTTGCAAACGCTATTTCCTAGCAAAGAAGTCTCGCATTTACATTCATTTGAAGTATAGGCGAGGAATACATAACACTTCGCAAATAATATTACATCTTACCATGAAACATAGAAATGAGATGCGATATCGCGTTTTAAGAAGCATTAGAACTCTATTGCTACGATACGTAGACTTCTGCAAACGCTATTTCCTAGCAAGGAAGTGTCGCATTTACATTCATTTGAATCGTAGGCGAGGAATGCATAACACTTCGCAATGAATATTATATCTTATCATGAAACATAGATATGAGATGCAATATCTCGTTTTAAGAAGCATTTGAACTCTATTGCTTCGATACGTAGACATCTGCAAACGCTATTTCCTTGCAAGGAAGTGTCGCATTTACATTCATTTGAAGTGTAGACGAGGAATACATAACACTTCGCAAATCATATTATATCTTACCATGAAACATAGAAATGAGATGCGACATCGCGTTCTAAGAAGCATTAGAACACTACTGCTACGATAGGTAGACATTTGCAAACGCTATTTCCTTGCAAGGAAGTGTCGCATTTACATTCATTTGAAGTGTAGACGAGGAATACATAACACCCCGCAAATCATATTATATCTTACCATGAAACATAGAAATGAGATACGATATCGCGTTTTAAGAATCATAGGAACTCTATTGCTACGAGACGTAGACATCTGCAAACGCTATTTCCTAGCAAGGAAGTGTCGCATTTACATTCATTTGAAGTGTAGACGAGGAATACATGATACTTCGCAAATCATATTATATCTTACCATGAAACATAGAAATGAGATGCGACATCGCGTTCTAAGAAGCATTAGAACACTACTGCTACGATAGGTAGACATTTGCAAACGCTATTTCCTTGCAAGGAAGTGTCGCATTTACATTCATTTGAAGTGTAGACGAGGAATACATAACACCCCGCAAATCATATTATATCTTACCATGAAACATAGAAATGAGATACGATATCGCGTTTTAAGAATCATAGGAACTCTATTGCTACGATACGTAGACATCTGCAAACGCTATTTCCTAGCAAGGAAGTGTCGCATTTACATTCATTTGAAGTGTAGACGAGGAATACATGATACTTCGCAAATCATATCATATCTTACCATGAAACATAGAAATGAGATGCGATTTCGCGTTTTAAGAAGCATTAGAACACTATTGCTACGATAGGTAGACATTTGCAAACGCTATTTCCTAGCAAAGAAGTCTCGCATTTACATTCATTTGAAGTATAGGCGAGGAATACATAACACTTCGCAAATAATATTACATCTTACCATGAAACATAGAAATGAGATGCGATATCGCGTTTTAAGAAGCATTAGAACTCTATTGCTACGATACGTAGACTTCTGCAAACGCTATTTCCTAGCAAGGAAGTGTCGCATTTACATTCATTTGAATCGTAGGCGAGGAATGCATAACACTTCGCAATGAATATTATATCTTATCATGAAACATAGATATGAGATGCAATATCTCGTTTTAAGAAGCATTTGAACTCTATTGCTTCGATACGTAGACATCTGCAAACGCTATTTCCTTGCAAGGAAGTGTCGCATTTACATTCATTTGAAGTGTAGACGAGGAATACATAACACTCCGCAAATCATATTATATCTTACCATGAAACATAGAAATGAGATACGATATCGCGTTTTAAGAATCATAGGAACTCCATTGCTACGATACGTAGACATCTGCAAACGCTATTTCCTTGCAAAGAAGTGTCGCATTTACATTCATTTGAAGTGTATACGAGGAATACATGACACTTCGCAAATCATATTATATCTTACCATGAAACATAGAAATGAGATTCGACATCGCGTTTTAAGAATCATATGAACTCTATTCCTACGAGACGTAGACATCTGCAATCGGTATTTCCTTGCAAGGAAGTGTCGCACTTACATTCATTTGAAGTGTAGACGAGGAATACATAACACTTCGCAAATCATATTATATCTTACCATGAAACATAGAAATGTGATGCGATATCGCGTTTTAAGAAGCATTAGAACTCTATTGCTACGATACCTAGACATCTGCAGACGCTATTTCCTAGCAAGGAAGTGTCGCATTTACATTCAATTGAAGTGTAGACGAGGAATACATGATACTTCGCAAATCATATTATATCTTACCATGAAACATAGAAATGAGATGCGATATCGCGTTTTAAGAAGCATTAGAACACTATTGCTACGATAGGTAGACATTTGCAAACGCTATTTCCTAGGAAAGAAGTCTCGCATTTACATTCATTTGAAGTATAGGCGAGGAATACATGATACTTCGCTAATCATATTATATCAGACCATGAAACATAGAAATGAGATGCGATATCGCGTTTTAAGAATCATTTGAACTCTATTGCTTCGATACGTGGACATCTGCAAACGCTATTTCCTTGCAAGGAAGTGTCGCATTTACAATCATTTGAAGTGTAGACGAGGAATACATAACACATCGCAAATTATGTTATATCTTACCATGAAACATAGAAATGAGATGCGATATCGCGTTTTAAGAAGCATTAGAACTCTATTGCTACGATACCTAGACATCTGCAGACGCTATTTCCTAGCAAGGAAGTGTCGCATTTACATTCGTTTGAAATGTAGACGAGGAATACATTATACTTCGCAAATCATATTATATCTCACCATGAAACATAGAAATGAGATGCGATATCGCGTTTTAAGAAGCATTAGAACACTATTGCTACGATAGGTAGACATTTGCAAACGCTATTTCCTAGCAAAGAAGTCTCGCATTTACATTCATTTGAAGTGTAGACGAGGAATACATGATACTTCGCAAATCATATTATATCTTACCATGAAACATAGAAATGAGATGCGATATCGCGTTTTAAGAAGCATTAGAACACTATTGCTACGATAGGTAGACATTTGCAAACGCTATTTCCTAGGAAAGAAGTCTCGCATTTACATTCATTTGAAGTATAGGCGAGGAATACATAACACTTCGCAAATAATATTACATCTTACCATGAAACATAGAAATGAGATGCGATAACGCGTTTTAAGAAGCATTAGAACTCTATTGCTACGATACCTAGATATCTGCAGACGCTATTTCCTTGCAAGGAAGTGTCGCATTTACATTCATTTGAAATGTAGACGAGGAATACATGATACTTCGCAAATCATATTATATCATACCATGAAACATGGAAATGAGATACGATATCGCGTTTTAAGAAGCATTAGAACTCTATTGCTACGATACCTAGACATCTGCAGATGCTATTTCCTAGCAAGGAAGTGTCGTATTTACATTCGTTTGAAGTGTAGACGAGGAATACATGATACTTCGCAAATCATATTATATCTTACCATGAAACATAGAAATGGGATGCGATATCGCGTTTTAAGAAGCATTAGAACACTATTGCTACGATAGGTAGACATTTGCAAACGCTATTTCCTAACAAAGAAGTCTCGCATTTACATTCATTTGAAGTGTAGACGAGGAATACATGACACTTCGCAAATCATATTATATCTTACCATGAAACATAGAAATGAGATGCGATATCGCGTTTTAAGAAGCATTAGAACTCTATTGCTACGATACCTAGACATCTGCAGACGCTATTTCCTAGCAAGGAAGTGTCGCATTTACATTCATTTGAAGTGTAGACGAGGAATACATGATACTTCGCAAATCATATTATATCTTACCATGAAACATAGAAAGGAGATGCGATATCGCGTTTTATGAATCTTAAGAACTCTATTGCTACGATACGTAGACATCTGCAAACGCTATTTCCTTGCAAGGAAGTGTCGCATTTACATTCATTTGAAGCGTAGACGAGGAATGCATAACACTTCGCAATGAATATTATATCTTATCAGGAAACATAGATATGAGATGCAATATCTCGTTTTAAGAAGCATTTGAACTCTATTGCTTCGATACGTAGACATCTGCAAACGCTATTTCCTTGCAAGGAAGTGTCGCATTTACATTCATTTGAAGTGTAGACGAGGAATACATAACACTTCGCAAATCATGTTATATCTTACCATGAAACATAGAAATGAGATGCGATATCGCGTTTAAGAATCATATGAACTCTATTGCTACGAGACGTAGACATCTGCAATCGCTATTTCCTTGCAAGGAAGTGTCGCATTTACATTCATTTGAAGTGTAGACGAGGAATACATAACACTTCGCAAATCATATTATATTTTACCATGAAACATAGAAATGAGATGCGATATCGCGTTTTAAGAAGCATTAGAACTCTATTGCTACGATACGTAGACATCTGCAAACGCTATTTCCTTGCAAGGAAGTGTCGCATTTACATTCATTTGAAGCGTAGACGAGGAATGCATAACACTTCGTAATGAATATTATATCTTATCAGGAAACATAGATATGAGATGCAATATCTCGTTTTAAGAAGCATTTGAACTCTATTGCTTCGATACGTAGACATCTGCAAACGCTATTTCCTTGCAAGGAAGTGTCGCATTTACATTCATTTGAAGTGTAGACGAGGAATACATAACACTTCGCAAATCATGTTATATCTTACCATGAAACATAGAAATGAGATGCGATATCGCGTTTTAAGAATCATATGAACTCTATTGCTACGAGACGTAGACATCTGCAATCGCTATTTCCTTGCAAGGAAGTGTCGCATTTACATTCATTTGAAGTGTAGACGAGGAATACATAACACTTCGCAAATCATATTATATTTTACCATGAAACATAGAAATGAGATGCGATATCGCGTTTTAAGAAGCATTAGAACTCTATTGCTACGATACCTAGACATCTGCAGACGCCATTTCCTAGCAAGGAAGTGTCGCATTTACATTCATTTGAAGTGTAGACGAGGAATACATGATAATTCGCAAATCATATTATATCTTACCATGAAACATAGAAATGAGATGTGATATCGCGTTTTAAGAATCATAAGAACTCTATTGCTACGATACGTAGACATCTGCAAACGCTATTTCCTTGCAAGGAAGTGTCGCATTTACATTCATTTGAATCGTAGACGAGGAATGCATAACACGTCGAAATGAATATTATATCTTATCAGGAAACATAGATATGAGATGCAATATCTCGTTTTAAGAAGCATTTGAACTCTATTGCTTCTATACGTAGACATCTGCAAACGCTATTTCCTAGCAAGGAAGTGTCGTATTTACATTCATTTGAAGTGTAGGCGAGTAATACGTGACACTTCGCAAATCATATTATATCTTACCATGAAACATAGAAATGAGCATCGATATCGCGTTTTAAGAAGCATTAGAAAGCTATTGCTACGATACGTAGACATCTGCAAATGCTATTTCCTGGCGAGGAAGTATCGCATTCACATTCATTTGAAGTGTAGACGAGGAATACATGATACTTCGCAAATAATATTATATCTTACCATGAAACATAGAAATGCGATGCGATTTCGCGTTTTAAGAAGCATTAGAACACTATTGCTACGATAGGTAGATATTTGCAAACGCTATTTCCTAGCAAAGAAGTCTCGCATTTACATTCATTTGAAGTATAGGCGAGGAATACATAACACTTCGCAAATAATATTACATCTTACCATGAAACATAGAAATGAGATGCGATATCGCGTTTTAAGAAGCATTAGAACTCTATTGCTACGATAACTAGACATCTGCAGACGCTATTTCCTAGCAAGGAAGTGTCGCATTTGCATTCATTTGAAGTGTAGACGAGGAATACATGACACTTCGCAAATCATATTATATCTTACCATGAAACATAGAAATGAGATGCGATATCGCGTTTTAAGAAGCATTAGAACTCTATTGCTACGATACCTAGACATCTGCAGATGCTATTTCCTAGCAAGGAAGTGTCGCATTTACATTCATTTGAAGTGTAGACCAGGAATACATGATACTTCGCAAATCATATTATATCTTACCATGAAACATAGAAATGAGATGCGATATCGCGTTTTAAGAAGCGTTAGAACTCTATTGCTACGATACCTAGACATCTGCAGATGCTATTTCCTAGCAAGGAAGTGTCGCATTTACATTCATTTGAAGTGTAGACGAGGAATACATGATACTTCGCAAATCATATTATATCTTACCATGAAACATAGAAATGAGATGCGATTTCGCGTTTTAAGAAGCATTAGAGCACTATTGCTACGATAGGTAGACATTTGCAAACGCTATTTCCTAGCAAAGAAGTCTCGCATTTACATTCATTTGAAGTATAGGCGAGGAATACATAACACTTCGCAAATAATATTACATCTTACCATGAAACATAGAAATGAGATGCGATATCGCGTTTTAAGAAGCATTAGAACTCTATTGCTACGATACGTAGACTTCTGCAAACGCTATTTCCTAGCAAGGAAGTGTCGCATTTACATTCATTTGAATCGTAGGCGAGGAATGCATAACACTTCGCAATGAATATTATATCTTATCATGAAACATAGATATGAGATGCAATATCTCGTTTTAAGAAGCATTTGAACTCTATTGCTTCGATACGTAGACATCTGCAAACGCTATTTCCTTGCAAGGAAGTGTCGCATTTACATTCATTTGAAGTGTAGACGAGGAATACATAACACTTCGCAAATCATATTATATCTTACCATGAAACATAGAAATGAGATGCGACATCGCGTTCTAAGAAGCATTAGAACACTACTGCTACGATAGGTAGACATTTGCAAACGCTATTTCCTTGCAAGGAAGTGTCGCATTTACATTCATTTGAAGTGTAGACGAGGAATACATAACACCCCGCAAATCATATTATATCTTACCATGAAACATAGAAATGAGATACGATATCGCGTTTTAAGAATCATAGGAACTCTATTGCTACGATACGTAGACATCTGCAAACGCTATTTCCTAGCAAGGAAGTGTCGCATTTACATTCATTTGAAGTGTAGACGAGGAATACATGATACTTCGCAAATCATATCATATCTTACCATGAAACATAGAAATGAGATGCGATTTCGCGTTTTAACAAGCATTAGAACACTATTGCTACGATAGGTAGACATTTGCAAACGCTATTTCCTAGCAAAGAAGTCTCGCATTTACATTCATTTGAAGTATAGGCGAGGAATACATAACACTTCGCAAATAATATTACATCTTACCATGAAACATAGAAATGAGATGCGATATCGCGTTTTAAGAAGCATTAGAACTCTATTGCTAGGATACGTAGACTTCTGCAAACGCTATTTCCTAGCAAGGAAGTGTCGCATTTACATTCATTTGAATCGCAGGCGAGGAATGCATAACACTTCGCAATGAATATTATATCTTATCATGAAACATAGATATGAGATGCAATATCTCGTTTTAAGAAGCATTTGAACTCTATTGCTTCGATACGTAGACATCTGCAAACGCTATTTCCTTGCAAGGAAGTGTCGCATTTACATTCATTTGAAGTGTAGACGAGGAATACATAACACTCCGCAAATCATATTATATCTTACCATGAAACATAGAAATGAGATACGATATCGCGTTTTAAGAATCATAGGAACTCTATTGCTACGATACGTAGACATCTGCAAACGCTATTTCCTTGCAAAGAAGTGTCGCATTTACATTCATTTGAAGTGTAGACGAGGAATACATGACACTTCGCAAATCATATTATATCTTACCATGAAACATAGAAATGAGATTCGACATCGCGTTTTAAGAATCATATGAACTCTATTGCTACGAGACGTAGACATTTGCAATCGGTATTTCCTTGCAAGGAAGTGTCGCACTTACATTCATTAGAAGTGTAGACGAGGAATACATAACACTTCGCAAATCATATTATATCTTACCATGAAACATAGAAAATGTGATGCGATATCGCGTTTTAAGAAGCATTAGAACTCTATTGCTACGATACCTAGACATCTCGCAGACGCTATTTCCTAGCAAGGAAGTGTCGCATTTACATTCAATTGAAGTGTAGACGGAGGAATACATGATACTTCGCAAATCATATTATATCTTACCATGAAACATAGAAAGGAGATGCGATATTCGCGTTTTATGAATCTTAAGAACTCTATTGCTACGATACGTAGACATCTGCAAACGCTATTTCCTTGCAAGGAAGTGTCGCATTACATTCATTTGAAGCGGTAGACGAGGAATGCATAACACTTCGCAATGAATATTATATCTTATCAGGAAACATAGATATGAGATGCAATATCTCGTTTTAAGAAGCATTTGAACTCTATTGCTTCGATACGTAGACCATCTGCAAACGCTATTTCCTTGCAAGGAAGTGTCGCATTTACATTCATTTGAAGTGTAGACGAGAATACATAACACTTCGCAAATCATGTTATATCTTACCATGAAACATAGAAATGAGATGCGATATCGCGTTTTAAGAATCATATGAACTCTATTGCTACGAGACGTAGACATCTGCAATCGCCTATTTCCTTGCAAGGAAGTGTCGCATTACATTCATTTGAAGTGTAGACGAGGAATACATATCGCAAATCATATTATATTTTACCATGAAACATAGAAATGAGATGCGATATCGCGTTTTAAGAAGCATTAGAACTCTATTGCTACGATACCTAGACATCTGCAGACGCCATTTCCTAGCAAGGAAGTGTCGCATTTACATTCATTTGAAGTGTAGACGAGGAATACATGATACTTCGCAAATCATATTATATCTTTACCATGAAACATAGAAATGAGATGCGATATCGCGTTTTAAGAATCATAAGAACTCTATTGCTACGATACGTAGACATCTGCAAACGCTATTTCCTTGCAAGGAAGTGTCGCATTTACATTCATTTGAATCGTAGACGAGGAATGCATAACACGTCGAAATGAATATTATATCTTATCAGGAAACATAGATATGAGATGCAATATCTCGTTTTAAGAAGCATTTGAACTCTATTGCTTCTATACGTAGACATCTGCAAACGCTATTTCCTAGCAAGGAAGTGTCGTATTTACATTCATTTGAATTGTAGGCGAGTAATACGTGACACTTCGCAAATCATATTATATCTTACCATGAAACATAGAAATGAGCATCGATATCGCGTTTTAAGAAGCATTAGAAAGCTATTGCTACGATACGTAGACATCTGCAAATGCTATTTCCTGGCGAGGAAGTATCGCATTCACATTCATTTGAAGTGTAGACGAGGAATACATGATACTTCGCAAATCATATTATATCTTACCATGAAACATAGAAATGAGATGCGATATCGCGTTTTAAGGAGCATTAGTACTCTATTGCTACGATACCTAGACATCTGCAGACGCTATTTCCTAGCAAGGAAGTATCGCATTTACATTCATTTGTAGTGTAGACGAGGAATACATGACACTTCGCAAATCATGTTATATCTTACCATGAAACATAGAAATGGGATGCGATATCGCGTTTTAAGAAGCATTAGAACACTATTGCTACGATACCTAGACATCTGCAGACGCTATTTCCTAGCAAGGAAGTGTCGCATTTACATTCAATTGAAGGGTAGACGAGGAATACATGATACTTCGCAAATCATATTATATCTTACCGTGAAACATAGAAAGGAGATGCGATATCGCGTTTTAAGAAGCATTAGAACTCTATTGCTACGATACCTAGACATCTACAGACGCTATTCCTTGCAAGGAAGTGTCGCATTTACATTCATTTGAAGTGTAGACGAGGAATACATGATACTTCGCAAATCATATTATTTCTTACCATGAAACATAGAAATGAGATGCGATATCGCGTTTTAAGAATCATAAGAACTCTATTGCTACGATACGTAGACATCTGCTAACGCTATTTCCTAGCAAGGAAGTGTCGCATTTACATTCATTTGAAGTGTAGACGAGGAATACATGATACATCGCAAATCATATTATATCTTACCATGAAACATAGAAATGAGATGCGATATCGCGTTTTAAGAATCATAGGAACTCTATTGCTACGATACGTAGACATCTGCAAACACTATTTCCTTGCAAGGAAGTGACGCATTTACATTCATTTGAATCGTAGACAAGGAATACATAACACTTCGCAAATCATGTTATATCTTGCCATGAAACATAGAAATGAGATGCGATATCGCGTTTTAAGAATCATATGAACTCTATTGCTACGAGACGTAGACATCTGCAATCGCTATTTCCTTGCAAGGAAGTGTCGCATTTACATTCATTTGAAGTGTAGACGAGGAATACATAACACTTCGCAAATCATATTATATCTTACCATGAAACATAGAATTGAGATGCGATATCGCGTTTTAAGAAGCAGTAGAACTCTATTGCTACGATACGTAGACATCTGCAAACGCTATTTCCTTGCAAGGAAGTGTCGCATTTACATTCATTTGAATCGTAGACAAGGAATACATAACACTTCGCAAATCATGTTATTTCTTACCATGAAACATAGAAATGAGATGCGATATCGCGTTTTAAGAATCATATGAACTCTATTGCTACGAGACGTAGACATCTGCAATCGCTATTTCCTTGCAAGGAAGTGTCGCATTTACATTCATTTGAAGTGTAGACGAGGAATACATAACACTTCGCAAATCATATTATATTTTACCATGAAACATAGAAATGAGATGCGATATCGCGTTTTAAGAAGCATTAGAACTCTATTGCTACGATACCTAGACATCTGCAGACGCCATTTCCTAGCAAGGAAGTGTCGCATTTACATTCATTTGAAGTGTAGACGAGGAAATACATGATAATTCGCAAATCATATTATATCTTACCATGAAACATAGAAATGAGATGTGATATCGCGTTTAAGAATCATAAGAACTCTATTGCTACGATACGTAGACATCTGCAAACGCTATTTCCTTGCAAGGAAGTGTCGCATTTACATTCATTTGAATCGTAGACGAGGAATGCATAACACGTCGAAATGAATATTATATCTTATCAGGAAACATAGATATGAGATGCAATATCTCGTTTTAAGAAGCATTTGAACTCTATTGCTTCTATACGTAGACATCTGCAAACGCTATTTCCTAGCAAGGAAGTGTCGTATTTACATTCATTTGAAGTGTAGGCGAGTAATACGTGACACTTCGCAAATCATATTATATCTTACCATGAAACATAGAAATGAGCATCGATATCGCGTTTTAAGAAGCATTAGAAAGCTATTGCTACGATACGTAGACATCTGCAAATGCTATTTCCTGGCGAGGAAGTATCGCATTCACATTCATTTGAAGTGTAGACGAGGAATACATGATACTTCGCAAATCATATCATATCTTACCATGAAACATAGAAATGAGATGCGATTTCGCGTTTTAACAAGCATTAGAACACTATTGCTACGATAGGTAGACATTTGCAAACGCTATTTCCTAGCAAAGAAGTCTCGCATTTACATTCATTTGAAGTATAGGCGAGGAATACATAACACTCGCAAATAATATTACATCTTACCATGAAACATAGAAATGAGATGCGATATCGCGTTTTAAGAAGCATTAGAACTCTATTGCTAGGATACGTAGACTTCTGCAAACGCTATTTCCTAGCAAGGAAGTGTCGCATTTACATTCATTTGAATCGCAGGCGAGGAATGCATAACACTTCGCAATGAATATTATATCTTATCATGAAACATAGATATGAGATGCAATATCTCGTTTTAAGAAGCATTTGAACTCTATTGCTTCGATACGTAGACATCTGCAAACGCTATTTTCCTGCAAGGAAGTGTCGCATTTACATTCATTTGAAGTGTAGACGAGGAATACATAACACTCCGCAAATCATATTATATCTTACCATGAACATAGAAATGAGATACGATATCGCGTTTTAAGAATCATAGGAACTCTATTGCTACGATACGTAGACATCTGCAAACGCTATTTCCTTGCAAAGAAGTGTCGCATTTACATTCATTTGAAGTGTAGACGAGGAATACATGACACTTCGCAAATCATATTATATCTTACCATGAAACATAGAAATGAGATTCGACATCGCGTTTTAAGAATCATATGAACTCTATTGCTACGAGACGTAGACATTTGCAATCGGTATTTCCTTGCAAGGAAGTGTCGCACTTACATTCATTAGAAGTGTAGACGAGGAATACATAACACTTCGCAAATCATATTATATCTTACCATGAAACATAGAAATGTGATGCGATATCGCGTTTTAAGAAGCATTAGAACTCTATTGCTACGATACCTAGACATCTGCAGACGCTATTTCCTAGCAAGGAAGTGTCGCATTTACATTCAATTGAAGTGTAGACGAGGAATACATGATACTTCGCAAATCATATTATATCTTACCATGAAACATAGAAAGGAGATGCGATATCGCGTTTTATGAATCTTAAGAACTCTATTGCTACGATACGTAGACATCTGCAAACGCTATTTCCTTGCAAGGAAGTGTCGCATTTACATTCATTTGAAGCGTAGACGAGGAATGCATAACACTTCGCAATGAATATTATATCTTATCAGGAAACATAGATATGAGATGCAATATCTCGTTTTAAGAAGCATTTGAACTCTATTGCTTCGATACGTAGACATCTGCAAACGCTATTTCCTTGCAAGGAAGTGTCGCATTTACATTCATTTGAAGTGTAGACGAGGAATACATAACACTTCGCAAATCATGTTATATCTTACCATGAAACATAGAAATGAGATGCGATATCGCGTTTTAAGAATCATATGAACTCTATTGCTACGAGACGTAGACATCTGCAATCGCTATTTCCTTGCAAGGAAGTGTCGCATTTACATTCATTTGAAGTGTAGACGAGGAATACATAACACTTCGCAAATCATATTATATTTTACCATGAAACATAGAAATGAGATGCGATATCGCGTTTTAAGAAGCATTAGAACTCTATTGCTACGATACCTAGACATCTGCAGACGCCATTTCCTAGCAAGGAAGTGTCGCATTTACATTCATTTGAAGTGTAGACGAGGAATACATGATACTTCGCAAATCATATTATATCTTACCATGAAACATAGAAATGAGATGCGATATCGCGTTTTAAGAATCATAAGAACTCTATTGCTACGATACGTAGACATCTGCAAACGCTATTTCCTTGCAAGGAAGTGTCGCATTTACATTCATTTGAATCGTAGACGAGGAATGCATAACACGTCGAAATGAATATTATATCTTATCAGGAAACATAGATATGAGATGCAATATCTCGTTTTAAGAAGCATTTGAACTCTATTGCTTCTATACGTAGACATCTGCAAACGCTATTTCCTAGCAAGGAAGTGTCGTATTTACATTCATTTGAATTGTAGGCGAGTAATACGTGACACTTCGCAAATCATATTATATCTTACCATGAAACATAGAAATGAGCATCGATATCGCGTTTTAAGAAGCATTAGAAAGCTATTGCTACGATACGTAGACATCTGCAAATGCTATTTCCTGGCGAGGAAGTATCGCATTCACATTCATTTGAAGTGTAGACGAGGAATACATGATACTTCGCAAATCATATTATATCTTACCATGAAACATAGAAATGAGATGCGATATCGCGTTTTAAGGAGCATTAGTACTCTATTGCTACGATACCTAGACATCTGCAGACGCTATTTCCTAGCAAGGAAGTATCGCATTTACATTCATTTGTAGTGTAGACGAGGAATACATGACACTTCGCAAATCATGTTATATCTTACCATGAAACATAGAAATGGGATGCGATATCGCGTTTTAAGAAGCATTAGAACACTATTGCTACGATACCTAGACATCTGCAGACGCTATTTCCTAGCAAGGAAGTGTCGCATTTACATTCAATTGAAGGGTAGACGAGGAATACATGATACTTCGCAAATCATATTATATCTTACCGTGAAACATAGAAAGGAGATGCGATATCGCGTTTTAAGAATCATAGGAACTCTATTGCTACGATACGTAGACATCTGCAAACACTATTTCCTTGCAAGGAAGTGACGCATTTACATTCATTTGAATCGTAGACAAGGAATACATAACACTTCGCAAATCATGTTATATCTTGCCATGAAACATAGAAATGAGATGCGATATCGCGTTTTAAGAATCATATGAACTCTATTACTACGAGACGTAGACATCTGCAATCGCTATTTCCTTGCAAGGAAGTGTCGCATTTACATTCATTTGAAGTGTAGACGAGGAATACATAACACTTCGCAAATCATATTATATCTTACCATGAAACATAGAATTGAGATGCGATATCGCGTTTTAAGAAGCAGTAGAACTCTATTGCTACGATACGTAGACATCTGCAAACGCTATTTCCTTGCAAGGAAGTGTCGCATTTACATTCATTTGAATCGTAGACAAGGAATACATAACACTTCGCAAATCATGTTATTTCTTACCATGAAACATAGAAATGAGATGCGATATCGCGTTTTAAGAATCATATGAACTCTATTGCTACGAGACGTAGACATCTGCAATCGCTATTTCCTTGCAAGGAAGTGTCGCATTTACATTCATTTGAAGTGTAGACGAGGAATACATAACACTTCGCAAATCATATTATATTTTACCATGAAACATAGAAATGAGATGCGATATCGCGTTTTAAGAAGCATTAGAACTCTATTGCTACGATACCTAGACATCTGCAGACGCCATTTCCTAGCAAGGAAGTGTCGCATTTACATTCATTTGAAGTGTAGACGAGGAATACATGATAATTCGCAAATCATATTATATCTTACCATGAAACATAGAAATGAGATGTGATATCGCGTTTTAAGAATCATAAGAACTCTATTGCTACGATACGTAGACATCTGCAAACGCTATTTCCTTGCAAGGAAGTGTCGCATTTACATTCATTTGAATCGTAGACGAGGAATGCATAACACGTCGAAATGAATATTATATCTTATCAGGAAACATAGATATGAGATGCAATATCTCGTTTTAAGAAGCATTTGAACTCTATTGCTTCTATACGTAGACATCTGCAAACGCTATTTCCTAGCAAGGAAGTGTCGTATTTACATTCATTTGAAGTGTAGGCGAGTAATACGTGACACTTCGCAAATCATATTATATCTTACCATGAAACATAGAAATGAGCATCGATATCGCGTTTTAAGAAGCATTAGAAAGCTATTGCTACGATACGTAGACATCTGCAAATGCTATTTCCTGGCGAGGAAGTATCGCATTCACATTCATTTGAAGTGTAGACGAGGAATACATGATACTTCGCAAATCATATTATATCTTACCATGAAACATAGAAATGCGATGCGATTTCGCGTTTTAAGAAGCATTAGAACACTATTGCTACGATAGGTAGATATTTGCAAACGCTATTTCCTAGCAAAGAAGTCTCGCATTTACATTCATTTGAGGTATAGGCGAGGAATACATAATACTTCGCAAATAATATTACATCTTACCATGAAACATAGAAATGAGATGCGATATCGCGTTTTAAGAAGCATTAGAACTCTATTGCTACGATAACTAGACATCTGCAGACGCTATTTCCTAGCAAGGAAGTGCCGCATTTGCATTCATTTGAAGTGTAGACGAGGAATACATGACACTTCGCAAATCATATTATATCTTACCATGAAACATAGAAATGAGATGCGATATCGCGTTTTAAGAAGCATTAGAACTCTATTGCTACGATACCTAGACATCTGCAGATGCTATTTCCTAGCAAGGAAGTGTCGCATTTACATTCATTTGAAGTGTAGACCAGGAATACATGATACTTCGCAAATCATATTATATCTTACCATGAAACATAGAAATGAGATGCGATATCGCGTTTTAAGAAGCGTTAGAACTCTATTGCTACGATTCCTAGACATCTGCAGATGCTATTTCCTAGCAAGGAAGTGTCGCATTTACATTCATTTGAAGTGTAGACGAGGAATACATGATACTTCGCAAATCATATTATATCTTACCATGAAACATAGAAATGAGATGCGATTTCGCGTTTTAAGAAGCATTAGAGCACTATTGCTACGATAGGTAGACATTTGCAAACGCTATTTCCTAGCAAAGAAGTCTCGCATTTACATTCATTTGAAGTATAGGCGAGGAATACATAACACTTCGCAAATAATATTACATCTTACCATGAAACATAGAAATGAGATGCGATATCGCGTTTTAAGAAGCATTAGAACTCTATTGCTACGATACGTAGACTTCTGCAAACGCTATTTCCTAGCAAGGAAGTGTCGCATTTACATTCATTTGAATCGTAGGCGAGGAATGCATAACACTTCGCAATGAATATTATATCTTATCATGAAACATAGATATGAGATGCAATATCTCGTTTTAAGAAGCATTTGAACTCTATTGCTTCGATACGTAGACATCTGCAAACGCTATTTCCTTGCAAGGAAGTGTCGCATTTACATTCATTTGAAGTGTAGACGAGGAATACATAACACTTCGCAAATCATATTATATCTTACCATGAAACATAGAAATGAGATGCGACATCGCGTTCTAAGAAGCATTAGAACACTACTGCTACGATAGGTAGACATTTGCAAACGCTATTTCCTTGCAAGGAAGTGTCGCATTTACATTCATTTGAAGTGTAGACGAGGAATACATAACACCCCGCAAATCATATTATATCTTACCATGAAACATAGAAATGAGATACGATATCGCGTTTTAAGAATCATAGGAACTCTATTGCTACGATACGTAGACATCTGCAAACGCTATTTCCTAGCAAGGAAGTGTCGCATTTACATTCATTTGAAGTGTAGACGAGGAATACATGATACTTCGCAAATCATATCATATCTTACCATGAAACATAGAAATGAGATGCGATTTCGCGTTTTAAGAAGCATTAGAACACTATTGCTACGATAGGTAGACATTTGCAAACGCTATTTCCTAGCAAAGAAGTCTCGCATTTACATTCATTTGAAGTATAGGCGAGGAATACATAACACTTCGCAAATAATATTACATCTTACCATGAAACATAGAAATGAGATGCGATATCGCGTTTTAAGAAGCATTAGAACTCTATTGCTAGGATACGTAGACTTCTGCAAACGCTATTTCCTAGCAAGGAAGTGTCGCATTTACATTCATTTGAATCGTAGGCGAGGAATGCATAACACTTCGCAATGAATATTATATCTTATCATGAAACATAGATATGAGATGCAATATCTCGTTTTAAGAAGCATTTGAACTCTATTGCTTCGATACGTAGACATCTGCAAACGCTATTTCCTTGCAAGGAAGTGTCGCATTTACATTCATTTGAAGTGTAGACGAGGAATACATAACACTCCGCAAATCATATTATATCTTACCATGAAACATAGAAATGAGATACGATATCGCGTTTTAAGAATCATAGGAACTCTATTGCTACGATACGTAGACATCTGCAAACGCTATTTCCTTGCAAAGAAGTGTCGCATTTACATTCATTTGAAGTGTAGACGAGGAATACATGACACTTCGCAAATCATATTATATCTTACCATGAAACATAGAAATGAGATTCGACATCGCGTTTTAAGAATCATATGAACTCTATTGCTACGAGACGTAGACATTTGCAATCGGTATTTCCTTGCAAGGAAGTGTCGCACTTACATTCATTAGAAGTGTAGACGAGGAATACATAACACTTCGCAAATCATATTATATCTTACCATGAAACATAGAAATGTGATGCGATATCGCGTTTTAAGAAGCATTAGAACTCTATTGCTACGATACCTAGACATCTGCAGACGCTATTTCCTAGCAAGGAAGTGTCGCATTTACATTCAATTGAAGTGTAGACGAGGAATACATGATACTTCGCAAATCATATTATATCTTACCATGAAACATAGAAAGGAGATGCGATATCGCGTTTTATGAATCTTAAGAACTCTATTGCTACGATACGTAGACATCTGCATACGCTATTTCCTTGCAAGGAAGTGTCGCATTTACATTCATTTGAAGCGTAGACGAGGAATGCATAACACTTCGCAATGAATATTATATCTTATCAGGAAACATAGATATGAGATGCAATATCTCGTTTTAAGAAGCATTTGAACTCTATTGCTTCGATACGTAGACATCTGCAAACGCTATTTCCTTGCAAGGAAGTGTCGCATTTACATTCATTTGAAGTGTAGACGAGGAATACATAACACTTCGCAAATCATGTTATATCTTACCATGAAACATAGAAATGAGATGCGATATCGCGTTTTAAGAATCATATGAACTCTATTGCTACGAGACGTAGACATCTGCAATCGCTATTTCCTTGCAAGGAAGTGTCGCATTTACATTCATTTGAAGTGTAGACGAGGAATACATAACACTTCGCAAATCATATTATATTTTACCATGAAACATAGAAATGAGATGCGATATCGCGTTTTAAGAAGCATTAGAACTCTATTGCTACGATACCTAGACATCTGCAGACGCCATTTCCTAGCAAGGAAGTGTCGCATTTACATTCATTTGAAGTGTAGACGAGGAATACATGATACTTCGCAAATCATATTATATCTTACCATGAAACATAGAAATGAGATGCGATATCGCGTTTTAAGAATCATAAGAACTCTATTGCTACGATACGTAGACATCTGCAAACGCTATTTCCTTGCAAGGAAGTGTCGCATTTACATTCATTTGAATCGTAGACGAGGAATGCATAACACGTCGAAATGAATATTATATCTTATCAGGAAACATAGATATGAGATGCAATATCTCGTTTTAAGAAGCATTTGAACTCTATTGCTTCTATACGTAGACATCTACAAACGCTATTTCCTAGCAAGGAAGTGTCGTATTTACATTCATTTGAATTGTAGGCGAGTAATACGTGACACTTCGCAAATCATATTATATCTTACCATGAAACATAGAAATGAGCATCGATATCGCGTTTTAAGAAGCATTAGAAAGCTATTGCTACGATACGTAGACATCTGCAAATGCTATTTCCTGGCGAGGAAGTATCGCATTCACATTCATTTGAAGTGTAGACGAGGAATACATGATACTTCGCAAATCATATTATATCTTACCATGAAACATAGAAATGAGATGCGATATCGCGTTTTAAGGAGCATTAGTACTCTATTGCTACGATACCTAGACATCTGCAGACGCTATTTCCTAGCAAGGAAGTATCGCATTTACATTCATTTGTAGTGTAGACGAGGAATACATGACACTTCGCAAATCATGTTATATCTTACCATGAAACATAGAAATGAGATGCGATATCGCGTTTTAAGAAGCATTAGAACACTATTGCTACGATACCTAGACATCTGCAGACGCTATTTCCTAGCAAGGAAGTGTCGCATTTACATTCAATTGAAGGGTAGACGAGGAATACATGATACTTCGCAAATCATATTATATCTTACCGTGAAACATAGAAAGGAGATGCGATATCGCGTTTTAAGAAGCATTAGAACTCTATTGCTACGATACCTAGACATCTACAGACGCTATTCCTAGCAAGGAAGTGTCGCATTTACATTCATTTGAAGTGTAGACGAGGAATACATGATACTTCACAAATCATATTATTTCTTACCATGAAACATAGAGATGAGATGCGATATCGCGTTTTAAGAATCATAAGAACTCTATTGCTACGATACGTAGACATCTGCTAACGCTATTTCCTAGCAAGGAAGTGTCGCATTTACATTCATTTGAAGTGTAGACGAGGAATACATGATACATCGCAAATCATATTATATCTTACCATGAAACATAGAAATGAGATGCGATATCGCGTTTTAAGAATCATAGGAACTCTATTGCTACGATACGTAGACATCTGCAAACACTATTTCCTTGCAAGGAAGTGTCGCATTTACATTCATTTGAATCGTAGACAAGGAATACATAACACTTCGCAAATCATGTTATATCTTGCCATGAAACATAGAAATGAGATGCGATATCGCGTTTTAAGAATCATATGAACTCTATTGCTACGAGACGTAGACATCTGCAATCGCTATTTCCTTGCAAGGAAGTGTCGTATTTACATTCATTTGAAGTGTAGACGAGGAATACATAACACTTCGCAAATCATATTATATCTTACCATGAAACATAGAATTGAGATGCGATATCGCGTTTTAAGAAGCAGTAGAACTCTATTGCTACGATACGTAGACATCTGCAAACGCTATTTCCTTGCAAGGAAGTGTCGCATTTACATTCATTTGAATCGTAGACAAGGAATACATAACACTTCGCAAATCATGTTATTTCTTACCATGAAACATAGAAATGAGATGCGATATCGCGTTTTAAGAATCATATGAACTCTATTGCTACGAGACGTAGACATCTGCAATCGCTATTTCCTTGCAAGGAAGTGTCGCATTTACATTCATTTGAAGTGTAGACGAGGAATACATAACACTTCGCAAATCATATTATATCTTACCATGAAACATAGAAATGAGATGCGACATCGCGTTCTAAGAAGCATTAGAACACTACTGCTACGATAGGTAGATATTTGCAAACGCTATTTCCTTGCAAGGAAGTGTCGCATTTACATTCATTTGAAGTGTAGATGAGGAATACATAACACTTCGCAAATCATATTATATCTTACCATGAAACATAGAAATGAGATGCGATATCGCGTTTTAAGAATCATAGGAACTCTATTGCTACGATACGTAGACATCTGCAAACGCCATTTCCTAGCGAGGAAGTGTCGCATTCACATTCATTTGAAGTGTAGACGAGGAATACATGATACTTCGCAAATCATATTATATCTTACCATGAAACATAGAAATGAGATGCGATATCGCGTTATAAGAAGCATTAGAACACTATTGCTACGATAGGTAGACATTTGCAAACGCTATTTCCTAGAGAGGAAGTATCGCATTCACATTCATTTGAAGTGTAGACAAGGAATACATAACACTTCGCAAATCATGTTATATCTTACCATGAAACATAGAAATGAGATGCGATATCGCGTTTTAAGAATCATATGAACTCTATTGCTACGAGACGTAGACATCTGCAAACGCTATTTCCTTGCAAGGGAGAGTCGCATTTACATTCATTTGAAGTGTAGGCGAGGAATACATGACACTTCGCAAATCATATTATATATCACCATGAAACATAGAAATGAGATGCGATATCGCGTTTTAAGAACATATGAACTCTATTGCTACGAGACGTAGACATCTGCAATCGCTATTTCCTTGCAAGGAAGTGTCGCATTTACATTCATTTGAAGTGTAGACGAGGAATACATCACACTTCGCAAATCATATTATATCTTACCATGAAACATAGAAATGAGATGCGATATCGCGTTTTAAGAAGCATTAGAACTCTATTGCTACGATACGTTGACATCTGCAAACGCTATTTCCTTGCAAGGAAATGTCGCATTTACATTCATTTGAATCGTTGACGAGGAATGCATAACACGTCGCAATGAATATTATATCTTATCAGGAATCATAGATATGAGATGCAATATCTCGTTTTAAGAAGCATTTGAACTTTATTGCTTCGATACGTAGACATCTGCAAACGCTATTTCCTAGCAAGGAAGTGTCGCATTTACATTCATTTGAAGTGTAGGCGAGGAATACATGACACTTCGCAAATCATATTATATCTCACCATGAAACATAGAAATGAGATTCGATATCGCGTTTTAAGAAGCATTAGAAAGCTATTGCTACGATACGTAGACATCTGCAAACGCTATTTCCTTGCAAGAAAGTGTCGCATTTACATTCATTTGAAGTGTAGGCGAGGAATACATGACACTTCGCAAATCATATTATATCTCACCATGAAACATAGAAATGAGATTCGATATCGCGTTTTAAGAAGCATTAGAAAGCTATTGCTACGATACGTAGACATCTGCAAACGCTATTTCCTAGCGAGGAAGTATCGCATTCACATTCATTTGAAGTATAGACAAGGAATACATAACACTTCGCAAACCATGTTATATCTTACCATGAAACATAGAAATGAGATGCGATATCGCGTTTTAAGAAGCATTAGAACTCTATTGCTACGATACGTTGACATCTGCAAACGCTATTTCCTTGCAAGGAAATGTCGCATTTACATTCATTTGAATCGTAGACGAGGAATGCATAACACTTCGCAATGAATATTATATCTTATCAGGAAACATAGATACGAGATGCAATATCTCGTTTTAAGAAGCATTTGAACTCTATTGCTTCGATACGTAGACATCTGCAAACGCTATTTCCTAGCAAGGATGTGTCGCATTTGCATTCATTTGAATCGTAGGCGAGGAATACATGACACTTCGCAAATCATATTATATCTTACCATGAAACATAGAAATGAGATGCGATATCGCGTTTTAAGAAGCATTAGAACTCCATTCCTACGATACCTAGACATCTGCAGACGCTATTTCCTAGCAAGGAAGTGTCGCATTTACATTCATTTGAAGTGTAGACGAGGAATACATCACACTTCGCAAATCATATTATATCTTACCATGAAACATAGAAATGAGATGCGATATCGCGTTTTAAGAAGCATTAGAACTCTATTGCTACGATACGTTGACATCTGCAAACGCTATTTCCTTGCAAGGAAATGTCGCATTTACATTCATTTGAATCGTAGACGAGGAATGCATAACACGTCGCAATGAATATTATATCTTATCAGGAAACATAGATATGAGATGCAATATCCCGTTTTAAGAAGCATTTGAACTCTATTGCTTCGATACGTAGACATCTGCAAACGCTATTTCCTAGCAAGGAAGTGTCGCATTTACATTCATTTGAAGTGTAGGCGAGGAATACATGACACTTCGCAAATCATATTATATCTCACCATGAAACATAGAAATGAGATTCGATATCGCGTTTTAAGAAGCATTAGAAAGCTATTGCTACGATACGTAGACATCTGCAAACGCTATTTCCTAGCGAGGAAGTATCGCATTCACATTCATTTGAAGTGTAGACAAGGAATACATAACACTTCGCAAACCATGTTATATCTTACCATGAAACATAGAAATGAGATGCGATATCGCGTTTTAAGAAGCATTAGAATTCTATTGCTACGATACGTTGACATCTGCAAACGCTATTTCCTAGCAAGGAAGTGTCGCATTTACATTCATTTGTAGTGTAGACGAGGAATACATGACACTTCGCAAATCATATTATATCTTACCATGAAACATAGAAATGAGATGCGATATCGCGTTTTAAGAAGCATTAGAACACTATTGCCACGATAGGTAGACATTTGCAAACGCTATTTCCTAGCAAAGAAGTGTCGCATTTACATTCATTTGCAGTGTAGACGAGGAACACATAACACTTCGCAAATCATATTATATCTTACTATGAAACATAGAAATGAGATGCGATATCGCGTTTTAAGAAGCATTAGAACTCTATTGCTACGATACGTTGACATCTGCAAACGCTATTTCCTTGCAAGGAAGTGTCGCATTTACATTCATTTGAATCGTAGTCGAGGAATGCATAACACTTCGCAATGAATATTATCTTATCAGGAAACATAGATATGAGATTGAATATCTCGTTTTAAGAAGCATTTGAACTGTATTGCTTCGATACGTAGACATGTGCAAACGCTAATTCCTAGCAAGGAAGTGTCGCATTTACATCCATTTGAATCGTAGACGAGGAATGCATAACACTTCGCAATGAATATTATATCTTATCATGAAACATAGATATGAGATGCAATATCTCGTTTTAGGAAGCATTTGAACTCTATTGCTTCGATACGTAGACATCTGCAAACGCTATTTCCTTGCAAGGGAGAGTCGCATTTACATTCATTTGAAGTGTAGCCGAGGAATACATGACACTTCGCAAATCATATTATATATCACCATGAAACATAGAAATGAGATGCGATATCGCGTTTTAAGAACATATGAACTCTATTGCTACGAGACGTAGACATCTGCAATCGCTATTTCCTTGCAAGGAAGTGTCGCATTTACATTCATTTGAAGTGTAGACGAGGAATACATCACACTTCGCAAATCATATTATATCTTACCATGAAACATAGAAATGAGATGCGATATCGCGTTTTAAGAAGCATTAGAACTCTATTGCTACGATCCGTTGACATCTGCAAACGCTATTTCCTTGCAAGGAAATGTCGCATTTACATTCATTTGAATCGTTGACGAGGAATGCATAACACGTCGCAATGAACATTATATCTTATCAGGAATCATAGATATGAGATGCAATATCTCGTTTTAAGAAGCATTTGAACTTTATTGCTTCGATACGTAGACATCTGCAAACGCTATTTCCTAGCAAGGAAGTGTCGCATTTACATTCATTTGAAGTGTAGGCGAGGAATACATGACACTTCGCAAATCATATTATATCTCACCATGAAACATAGAAATGAGATTCGATATCGCGTTTTAAGAAGCATTAGAAAGCTATTGCTACGATACGTAGACATCTGCAAACGCTATTTCCTTGCAAGAAAGTGTCGCATTTACATTCATTTGAAGTGTAGGCGAGGAATACATGACACTTCGCAAATCATATTATATCTCACCATGAAACATAGAAATGAGATTCGATATCGCGTTTTAAGAAGCATTAGAAAGCTATTGCTACGATACGTAGACATCTGCAAACGCTATTTCCTAGCGAGGAAGTATCGCATTCACATTCATTTGAAGTGTAGACAAGGAATACATAACACTTCGCAAACCATGTTATATCTTACCATGAAACATAGAAATGAGATGCGATATCGCGTTTTAAGAAGCATTAGAACTCTATTGCTACGATACGTTGACATCTGCAAACGCTATTTCCTTGCAAGGAAATGTCGCATTTACATTCATTTGAATCGTAGACGAGGAATGCATAACACTTCGCAATGAATATTATATCTTATCAGGAAACATAGATACGAGATGCAATATCTCGTTTTAAGAAGCATTTGAACTCTATTGCTTCGATACGTAGACATCTGCAAACGCTATTTCCTAGCAAGGATGTGTCGCATTTGCATTCATTTGAATCGTAGGCGAGGAATACATGACACTTCGCAAATCATATTATATCTTACCATGAAACATAGGAATGAGATGCGATATCGCGTTTTAAGAAGCATTAGAACTCTATTCCTACGATACCTAGACATCTGCAGACGCTATTTCCTAGCAAGGAAGTGTCGCATTTACATTCATTTGAGGTGTAGACGAGGAATACATCACACTTCGCAAATCATATTATATCTTACCATGAAACATAGAAATGAGAAGCGATATCGCGTTTTAAGAAGCATTAGAACTCTATTGCTACGATACGTTGACATCTGCAAACGCTATTTCCTTGCAAGGAAATGTCGCATTTACATTCATTTGAATCGTAGACGAGGAATGCATAACACTTCGCAATGAATATTATATCGTATCAGGAAACATAGATACGAGATGCAATATCTCGTTTTAAGAAGCATTTGAACTCTATTGCTTCGATACGTAGACATCTGCAAACGCTATTTCCTAGCAAGGATGTGTCGCATTTGCATTCATTTGAATCGTAGGCGAGGAATACATGACACTTCGCAAATCATATTATATCTTACCATGAAACATAGAAATGAGATGCGATATCGCGTTTTAAGAAGCATTAGAACTCTATTCCTACGATACCTAGACATCTGCAGACGCTATTTCCTAGCAAGGAAGTGTCGCATTTACATTCATTTGAAGTGTAGACGAGGAATACATCACACTTCGCAAATCATATTATATCTTACCATGAAACATAGAAATGAGAAGCGATATCGCGTTTTAAGAAGCATTAGAACTCTATTGCTACGATACGTTGACATCTGCAAACGCTATTTCCTTGCAAGGAAATGTCGCATTTACATTCATTTGAATCGTAGACGAGGAATGCATAACACTTCGCAATGAATATTATATCGTATCAGGAAACATAGATACGAGATGCAATATCTCGTTTTAAGAAGCATTTGAACTCTTTTGCTTCGATACGTAGACATCTGCAAACGCTATTTCCTAGCAAGGATGTGTCGCATTTGCATTCATTTGAATCGTAGGCGAGGAATACATGACACTTCGCAAATCATATTATATCTTACCATGAAACATAGAAATGAGATGCGATATCGCGTTTTAAGAAGCATTAGAACTCTATTCCTACGATACCTAGACATCTGCAGACGCTATTTCCTAGCAAGGAAGTGCCGCATTTACATTCATTTGAAGTGTAGACGAGGAATACATCACACTTCGCAAATCATATTATATCTTACCATGAAACATAGAAATGAGATGCGATATCGCGTTTTAAGAAGCATTAGAACTCTATTGCTACGATACGTTGACATCTGCAAACGCTATTTCCTTGCAAGGAAATGTCGCATTTACATTCATTTGAATCGTAGACGAGGAATGCATAACACGTCGCAATGAATATTATATCTTATCAGGAAACATAAATATGAGATGCAATATCTCGTTTTAAGAAGCATTTGAACTCTATTGCTTCGATACGTAGACATCTGCAAACGCTATTTCCTAGCAAGGAAGTGTCGCATTTACATTCATTTGAAGTGTAGGCGAGGAATACATGACACTTCGCAAATCATATTATATCTCACCATGAAACATAGAAATGAGATTCGATATCGCGTTTTAAGATGCATTAGAAAGCTATTGCCACGATACGTAGACATCTGCAAACGCTATTTCCTTGCAAGAAAGTGTCGCATTTACATTCATTTGAAGTGTAGGCGAGGAATACATGACACTTCGCAAATCATATTATATCTCACCATGAAACATAGAAATGAGATTCGATATCGCGTTTTAAGAAGCATTAGAAAGCTATTGCTACGATACGTAGACATCTGCAAACGCTATTTCCTAGCGAGGAAGTATCGCATTCACATTCATTTGAAGTGTAGACAAGCATTAGAATACATAACACTTCGCAAACCATGTTATATCTTACCATGAAACATAGAAATGAGATGCGATATCGCGTTTGAAGAAGCATTAGAATTCTATTGCTACGATACGTTGACATCTGCAAACGCTATTTCCTTGCAAGGAAATGTCGCATTTACATTCATTTGAATCGTAGACGAGGAATGCATAACACTTCGCAAAGAATATTATATCTTATCAGGAAACATAGATACGAGATGCAATATCTCGTTTTAAGAAGCATTTGAACTCTATTGCTTCGATACGTAGACATCTGCAAACGCTATTTCCTAGCAAGGATGTGTCGCATTTGCATTCATTTGAATCGTAGGCGAGGAATACATGACACTTCGCAAATCATATTATATCTTACCATGAAACATAGAAATGAGATGCGATATCGCGTTTTAAGAAGCATTAGAACTCTATTCCTACGATACCTAGACATCTGCAGACGCTATTTCCTAGCAAGGAAGTGTCGCATTTACATTCATTTGTAGTGTAGACGAGGAATACATGACACTTCGCAAATCATATTATATCTTACCATGAAACATAGAAATGAGATGCGATATCGCGTTTTAAGAAGCATTAGAACACTATTGCCACGATAGGTAGACATTTGCAAACGCTATTTCCTAGCAAAGAAGTGTCGCATTTACATTCATTTGAAGTGTAGACGAGGAACACATAACACTTCGCAAATCATATTATATCTTACTATGAAACATAGAAATGAGATGCGATTTCGCGTTTTAAGAAGCATTAGAACTCTATTGCTACGATACGTAGACATCTGCAAATGCTATTTCCTTGCAAGGTAGTGTCGCATTCACATTCATTTGGAGTGTAGACGAGGAATACACAATACTTCGTAAATCATATTATATCTTACCATGGAACATAGAAATGAGATGCGATATCTTGTTTTAAGAATCATATGAACTCTATTGCTACGAGACGTAGACATCTGCAATCGCTATTTCCTTGCAAGGAAGTGTCGCATTTACATTCATTTGAAGTGTAGACGGGGAATACATAACACTTCGCAAATCATATTATATCTTACCATGAAACATAGAAATGAGATGCGATTTCGCGTTTTAAGAAGCATTAGAACTCTATTGCTACGATACGTAGACATCTGCAAACGCTATTTCCTAGCAAGGAAGTGTCGCATTTACATTCATTTGAAGTGTAGGCGAGGAATACATGACACTTCGCAAATCATATTATATCTCACCATGAAACATAGAAATGAGATGCGATATCGCGTTTTAAGAAGCATTAGAACTCTATTGCTACGATACATAGACATCTGCAAACGCAATTTCCTTGCAAGGAAGTGTCGCATTTACATTCATTTGAATCGTAGGCGAGGAATACATGTCACTTCGCAAATCATATTATATCTTACCATGAAACATAGAAATGAGATGCGATATCGCGTTTTAAGAAGCATTAGAACTCTATTGCTACGATACCTAGACATCTGCAGACGCTATTTCCTAGCGAGGAAGTATCGCATTCACATTCATTTGAAGTGTAGACAAGGAATACATATAACACTTCGCAAATCATGTTATATCTTACCATGAAACATAGAATTGAGATGCGATATCGCGTTTTAAGAACATATGAACTCTATTGCTACGAGACGTAGACATCTGCAATCGCTATTTCCTTGCAAGGAAGTGTCGCATTTACATTCATTTGAATCGTAGGCGAGGAATGCAAAACACTTCGCAATGAATATTATATCTTATTATGAAACACAGATATGAGATGCAATATCTCGTTTTAAGAAGCATTTGAACTCTATTGCTTCGATACGTAGGCATCTGCAAACTCTATTTCCTAGCAAGGAAGTGTCGCATTTACATTCATTTGAAGTGTAGACGAGGAATACAAAACACTTCGCAAATCATATTATATCTTACCATGAAACATAGAAATGAGATTCGACATCGCGTTTTAAGAAGCATTAGAAAGCTATTGCTACGATACGTAGACATCTGCCAACGCCATTTCCTTGCAAAGAAGTGTTGCATTTACATTCATTTGAAGTGTAGACGAGGAATACATAACACTTCGCAAATCATATTATATCTTACCATGAAACATAGAAATGAGATGCGATATCGCGTTTTAAGAATCATAAGAACTCTATTGCTACGATACGTTGACATCTGCAAACGCTACTTCCTTGCAAGGAAGTGCGCATTTACATTTAGTTGATGTGTAGACGAGGAAGACATAACACTTCGCAAATCATATTATATCTTACCATGAAACATAGAATTGAGATGCGATATCGCGTTTTAAGAAGCATTAGAAAGCTATTGCTACGATACGTAGACATCTGCAAACGCTATTTCCTAGCGAGCAAGTATCGCATTCACATTCATTTGAAGTGTAGACAAGGAATACATAACACTTCGCAAATCATGTTATATCTTACCATGAAACATAGAAATGAGATTCGACATCGCGTTTTAAGAAGCATTAGAAAGCTATTGCTACGACACGTAGACATCTGCAAATGCTATTTCCTAGCGAGGAAGGATCGCATTCACATTCGTTTGAAGTGTAGACAAGGAATACATAACACTTCGCAAATCATGTTATGTCTTACCATGAAACATAGTAATGAGATGCGATATCGCGTTTTAAGAATCACATGAACTCTATTGCTACGAGACGTAGACATCTGCATTCGCTATTTCCTTGCAAGGAAGTGTCGCATTTACATTCATTTGAAGTGTAGACGAGGAATACATAACACTTCGCAAATCATATTACATCTTACCATGAAACATAGAAATGAGATGCGATATCGCGTTTTATGCAGCATTAGAACACTATTGCTACGAGACGTAGACATCTGCAATCGCTATTTCCTTGCAAGGAAGTGTCGCATTTACATTTGAAGTGTAGACGAGGAATACATAACACTTCGCAAATCATATTATATCTTACCATGAAACATAGAAATGAGATGCGATATCGCGTTTTAAGAAGCATTAGAACTCTATTGCTACGATACCTAGACATCTGCAGACGCTATTTCCTAGCAAGGAAGTGTCGCATTTACATTCATTTGAAGTGTAGACGAGGAATACATGATACTTCGCAAATCATATTATATCTTACCATGAAACATAGAAATGAGATGCGATATCGCGTTTTAAGCATCATAAGAACTCTATTGCTACGATACGTAGACATCTGCAAACGCTATTTCCTTGCAAGGAAGTGTCGCATTTACATTCATTTGAATCGTAGACAAGGAATGCATAACACTTCGCAATGTATATTATATCTTATCAGGAGACATAGATATGAGATGCAATATCTCGTTTTAAGAAGCATTTGAACTCTATTGCTTCGATACGTAGACATCTGCAAACCCTATTTCCTAGCAAGGAAGTGTCGCATTTACATTCAGTTGAAGTGTAGGCGAGGAATACGTTACACTTCGCAAATCATATTATATCTTACCATGAAACATAGAAATGAGATGCGATATCGCGTTTTAGGAAGCATTAGAACTCTATTGCTACGATACGTTGACAACTGCAAACGCTATTTCCTTGCAAGGAAATGTCGCATTTACGTTCATTTGAATCGTAGACGAGGAATGCATAACACTTCGCAATGAATATTATATCTTATCAGGAAACATAGATATGAGATGCAATATCTCGTTTTAAGAAGCATTTGAACTCTATTGCTTCGATACGTAGACATCTGCAAACGCTATTTCCTAGCAAGGATGTGTCGCATTTACATTCATTTGAAGTGTAGGCGAGGAATACATGACACTTCGCAAATCATATTATATCTTACCATGAAACATAGAAATGAGATGCGATATCGCGTTTTAAGAATCATATGAACTCTATTGCTACGATACGTAGACATCTGCAAACGCTATTTCCTACCAAGGAAGTGTCGCATTTACATTCATTTGAAGTGTAGATGAGGAATACATGATACATCGCAAATCATATTATATCTTACCATGAAACATACAAATGAGATGCGATATCGCGTTTTAAGAATCATAGGAACTCTATAGCTACGATACGTAGACATCTGCAAACGCTATTTCCTTGCAAGGAAGTGTCGCATTTACATTCATTTGAAGTGTAGACGAGGAATACATAATACTCCGCAAATCATATTATATCTTACCATGAAACATAGAAATGAGATACGATATCGCATTTTAAGAATCATAGGAACTCTATTGCTACGATATGTAGACATCTGCAAACGCTATTTCCTTGCAAAGAAGTGTCGCATTTACATTCATTTGAAGTGTAGACGAGGAATACATGACACTTCGCAAATCATATTATATCTTACCATGAAACATAGAAATGAGATGCGATATCGCGTTTTAAGAAGCATTAGAACTCTATTGCTACGATACCTAGACATCTGCAGACGCTATTTCCTAGCAAGGAAGTGTCGCATTTACATTCATTTGTAGTGTAGACGAGGTATACATGACACTTCGCAAATCATATTATATCTTACCATGGAACACAGAAATGAGATGCGATATCGTGTTTTAAGAAGCATTAGAACTCTATTGCCACGATACCTAGACATCTGCAGACGCTATTTCCTAGCCAGGAAGTGTCGCATTTACATTCATTTGAATCGTAGGCGAGGAATGCATAACACTTCGCAAATCATATTATATCTTACCATGAAACATAGAAATGAGATGCGATATCGCGTTTTAAGATGCATTAGAACTCTATTGCCACGATACCTAGACATCTGCAGACGCTATTTCCTAGCAAGGAAGTGTCGCATTTACATTCATTTGAATCGTGGGCGAGGAATGCATAACACTTCGCAATGAATATTATATCTTATCAGGAAACATAGATATGAGATGCAATATCTCGTTTTAAGAAGCATTTGAACTCTATTGCTTCGATACGTAGGCATCTGCAAACTCTATTTCCTAGCAAGGAAGTGTCGCATTTACATTCATTTGAAGTGTAGACGAGGAATACAAAACACTTCGCAAATCATATTATATCTTACCATGAAACATAGAAATGAGATGCGATATCGCGTTTTAAGAATCATAGGAACTCTATTGCTACGATACCTAGACATCTGCAGACGCTATTTCCTAGCAAGGAAGTGTCGCATTTACATTCATTTGTAGTGTAGACGAGGAATACATGACACTTCGCAAATCATATTATATCTTACCATGGAACACAGAAATGAGATGCGATATCGTGTTTTAAGAAGCATTAGAACTCTATTGCCACGATACCTAGACATCTGCAGACGCTATTTCCTAGCAAGGAAGTGTCGCATTTACATTCATTTGAATCGTAGGCGAGGAATGCATAACACTTCGCAAATCATATTATATCTTACCATGAAACATAGAAATGAGATGCGATATCGCGTTTTAAGATGCATTAGAACTCTATTGCCACGATACCTAGACATCTGCAGACGCTATTTCCTAGCAAGGAAGTGTCGCATTTACATTCATTTGAATCGTGGGCGAGGAATGCATAACACTTCGCAATGAATATTATATCTTATCAGGAAACATAGATATGAGATGCAATATCTCGTTTTAAGAAGCATTTGAACTCCATTGCTTCGATACGTAGGCATCTGCAAACTCTATTTCCTAGCAAGGAAGTGTCGCATTTACATTCATTTGAAGTGTAGACGAGGAATACAAAACACTTCGCAAATCATATTATATCTTACCATGAAACATTGTAATGAGATGCGATATCGCGTTTTAAGAGTCATAGGAACTCTATTGCTACGATACGTAGACATCTGCAAACGCTATTTCCTTGCAAAGAAGTGTCGCATTTACATTCATTTGAAGTGTAGACGAGGAATACATAACACTTCGCAAATCATATTATATCTTACCATGAAACATAGAAATGAGATGCGATATCGCGTTTTAAGAATCATAAGAACTCTATTGCTACGATACGTTGACATCTGCAAACGCTATTTCCTTGCAAGGAAGTGCGCATTTACATTTAGTTGATGTGTAGACGAGGAAGACATAACACTTCGCAAATCATATTATATCTTACCATGAAACATAGAAATGAGATGCGATATCGCGTTTCAAGAAGCATTAGAACTCTATTGCTACGATGCGTAGACATCTGCAGACGCTATTTCCTTGCAAGGAAGTGTCGCATTTACATTCATTTGAATCGTAGGCGAGGAATGCATAACACTTCGCAAATCATATTATATCTTACCATGAAACATAGAAATGAGATGCGATATCGCGTTTTAAGATGCATTAGAACTCTATTGCCACGATACCTAGACATCTGCAGACGCTATTTCCTAGCAAGGAAGTGTCGCATTTACATTCATTTGAAGTGTAGACGAGGAATACATAACACTTCGCAATGAATATTATATCTTATCAGGAAACATAGATATGAGATGCAATATCTCGTTTTAAGAAGCATTTGAACTCTATTGCTTCGATACGTAGGCATCTGCAAATGCTATTTCCTAGCGAGGAAGGAAAGCATTCACATTCGTTTGAAGTGTAGACAAGGAATACATAACACTTCGCAAATCATGTTATATCTTACCATGAAACATAGAAATGAGATGCGATATCGCGTTTTAAGATGCATTAGAACTCTATTGCCACGATACCTAGACATCTGCAGACGCTATTTCCTAGCAAGGAAGTGTCGCATTTACATTCATTTGAATCGTGGGCGAGGAATGCATAACACTTCGCAATGAATATTATATCTTATCAGGAAACATAGATATGAGATGCAATATCTCGTTTTAAGAAGCATTTGAACTCTATTGCTTCGATACGTAGGCATCTGCAAACTCTATTTCCTAGCAAGGAAGTGTCGCATTTACATTCATTTGAAGTGTAGACGAGGAATACAAAACACTTCGCAAATCATATTATATCTTACCATGAAACATAGAAATGAGATGCGATATCGCGTTTTAAGAATCATAGGAACTCTATTGCTACGATACGTAGACATCTGCAAACGCTATTTCCTTGCAAGGAAGTGTCGCATTTACATTCATTTGAAGTGTAGACGAGAAATACATAATACTCCGCAAATCATATTATATCTTACCATGAAACATAGAAATGAGATACGATATCGCATTTTAAGAATCATAGGAACTCTATAGCTACGATACGTAGACATCTGCAAACGCTATTTCCTTGCAAAGAAGTGTCGCATTTACATTCATTTGAAGTGTAGACGAGGAATACATGACACTTCGCAAATCATATTATATCTTACCATGAAACATAGAAATGAGATGCGATATCGCGTTTTAAGAAGCATTAGAACTCTATTGCTACGATACCTAGACATCTGCAGACGCTATTTCCTAGCAAGGAAGTGTCGCATTTACATTCATTTGTAGTGTAGACGAGGAATACATGACACTTCGCAAATCATATTATATCTTACCATGGAACACAGAAATGAGATGCGATATCGTGTTTTAAGAAGCATTAGAACTCTATTGCCACGATACCTAGACATCTGCAGACGCTATTTCCTAGCAAGGAAGTGTCGCATTTACATTCATTTGAATCGTAGGCGAGGAATGCATAACACTTCGCAAATCATATTATATCTTACCATGAAACATAGAAATGAGATGCGATATCGCGTTTTAAGATGCATTAGAACTCTATTGCCACGATACCTAGACATCTGCAGACGCTATTTCCTAGCAAGGAAGTGTCGCATTTACATTCATTTGAATCGTGGGCGAGGAATGCATAACACTTCGCAATGAATATTATATCTTATCAGGAAACATAGATATGAGATGCAATATCTCGTTTTAAGAAGCATTTGAACTCTATTGCTTCGATACGTAGGCATCTGCAAACTCTATTTCCTAGCAAGGAAGTGTCGCATTTACATTCATTTGAAGTGTAGACGAGGAATACAAAACACTTCGCAAATCATATTATATCTTACCATGAAACATAGAAATGAGATGCGATATCGCGTTTTAAGAAGCATTAGAACTCTATTGCTACGATGCGTAGACATCTGCAGACGCTATTTCCTTGCAAGGAAGTGTCGCATTTACATTCATTTGAATCGTAGGCGAGGAATGCATAACACTTCGCAAATCATATTATATCTTACCATGAAACATAGAAATGAGATGCGATATCGCGTTTTAAGATGCATTAGAACTCTATTGCCACGATACCTAGACATCTGCAGACGCTATTTCCTAGCAAGGAAGTGTCGCATTTACATTCATTTGAATCGTGGGCGAGGAATGCATAACACTTCGCAATGAATATTATATCTTATCAGGAAACATAGATATGAGATGCAATATCTCGTTTTAAGAAGCATTTGAACTCTATTGCTTCGATACGTAGGCATCTGCAAACTCTATTTCCTAGCAAGGAAGTGTCGCATTTACATTCATTTGAAGTGTAGACGAGGAATACAAAACACTTCGCAAATCATATTATATCTTACCATGAAACATTGAAATGAGATGCGATATCGCGTTTTAAGAGTCATAGGAACTCTATTGCTACGATACGTAGACATCTGCAAACGCTATTTCCTTGCAAAGAAGTGTCGCATTTACATTCATTTGAAGTGTAGACGAGGAATACATAACACTTCGCAAATCATATTATATCTTACCATGAAACATAGAAATGAGATGCGATATCGCGTTTTAAGAATCATAAGAACTCTATTGCTACGATACGTTGACATCTGCAAACGCTATTTCCTTGCAAGGAAGTGCGCATTTACATTTAGTTGATGTGTAGACGAGGAAGACATAACACTTCGCAAATCATATTATATCTTACCATGAAACATAGAAATGAGATGCGATATCGCGTTTCAAGTAGCATTAGAACTCTATTGCTACGATGCGTAGACATCTGCAGACGCTATTTCCTTGCAAGGAAGTGTCGCATTTACATTCATTTGAATCGTAGGCGAGGAATGCATAACACTTCGCAAATCATATTATATCTTACCATGAAACATAGAAATGAGATGCGATATCGCGTTTTAAGATGCATTAGAACTCTATTGCCACGATACCTAGACATCTGCAGACGCTATTTCCTAGCAAGGAAGTGTCGCATTTACATTCATTTGAAGTGTAGACGAGGAATACATAACACTTCGCAATGAATATTATATCTTATCAGGAAACATAGATATGAGATGCAATATCTCGTTTTAAGAAGCATTTGAACTCTATTGCTTCGATACGTAGGCATCTGCAAATGCTATTTCCTAGCGAGGAAGGATAGCATTCACATTCGTTTGAAGTGTAGACAAGGAATACATAACACTTCGCAAATCATGTTATATCTTACCATGAAACATAGAAATGAGATGCGATATCGCGTTTTAAGATGCATTAGAACTCTATTGCCACGATACCTAGACATCTGCAGACGCTATTTCCTAGCAAGGAAGTGTCGCATTTACATTCATTTGAATCGTGGGCGAGGAATGCATAACACTTCGCAATGAATATTATATCTTATCAGGAAACATAGATATGAGATGCAATATCTCGTTTTAAGAAGCATTTGAACTCTATTGCTTCGATACGTAGGCATCTGCAAACTCTATTTCCTAGCAAGGAAGTGTCGCATTTACATTCATTTGAAGTGTAGACGAGGAATACAAAACACTTCGCAAATCATATTATATCTTACCATGGAACATAGAAATGAGATGCGATATCGCGTTTTAAGAATCATAGGAACTCTATTGCTACGATACGTAGACATCTGCAAACGCTATTTCCTTGCAAAGAAGTGTCGCATTTACATTCATTTGAAGTGTAGACGAGGAATACATAACACTTCGCAAATCATATTATATCTTACCATGAAACATAGAAATGAGATGCGATATCGCGTTTTAAGAATCATAAGAACTCTATTGCTACGATACGTTGACATCTGCAAGCGCTATTTCCTTGCAAGGAAGTGCGCATTTACATTTAGTTGATGTGTAGACGAGGAAGACATAACACATCGCAAATCATATTATATCTTACCATGAAACATAGAATTGAGATGCGATATCGCGTTTCAAGAAGCATTAGAACTCTATTGCTACGATGCGTAGACATCTGCAGACGCTATTTCCTTGCAAGGAAGTGTCGCATTTACATTCATTTGAAGTGTAGACGAGGAATACATGACACTTCGCAAATCATATTATATCTTACCATGAAACATAGAAATGAGATTCGACATCGCGTTTTAAGAATCATATGAACTCTATTGCTACGAGACATAGACATCTGCAATCGCTATTTCCTTGCAAGGAAGTGTCGCATTTACATTCATTTGAAGTGTAGACGAGGAATACATGACACTTCGCAAATCATATTATATCTTACCATGAAACATAGAAATGAGATTCGATATCGCGTTTTAAGAAGCATTAGAAAGCTATTGCTACGATACGTAGACATCTGCAAACGCTATTTCCTAGCGAGGAAGTATCGCATTCACATTCATTTGAAGTGTAGACAAGGAATACATAACACTTCGCAAATCATGTTATATCTTATCATGAAACATAGAAATGAGATGCGATATCGCGTTTTAAGGATCATATGAACTCTATTGCTACGAGACGTAGACATCTGCAGTCGCTATTTCCTTGCAAGGAAGTGTCGCATTTACATTCATTTGAAGTGTAGACGAGGAATACATAACTTCGCAAATCATATTATATCTTACCATAAAACATAGAAATGAGATGCGATATCGCGTTTTAAGAATCATATGAACTCTATTGCTACGAGACGTAGACATCTGCAATCGCTATTTCCTTGCAAGGAAGTGTCGCATTTACATTCATTTGAAGTGTAGACGAGGAATACATGACACTTCGCAAATCATATTATATCTTACCATGAAACATAGAAATGAGATTCGATATCGCGTTTTAAGAAGCATTAGAAAGCTATTGCTACGATACGTAGACATCTGCAAATGCTATTTCCTAGCGAGGAAGTATCGCATTCACATTCGCTTGAAGTGTAGACAAGGAATACATAACACTTCGCAAATCATGTTATATCTTACCATGAAACATAGAAATGAGATTCGACATCGCGTTTTAAGAAGCATTAGAAAGCTATTGCTACGATACGTAGACATCTGCAAATGCTATTTCCTAGCGAGGAAGTATCGCATTCACATTCGTTTGAAGTGTAGACAAGGAATACATAACACTTCGCAAATCATGTTATATCTTACCATGAAACATAGAAATGAGATTCGACATCGCGTTTTAAGAAGCATTAGAAAGCTATTGCTACGATACGTAGACATCTGCAAATGCTATTTCCTAGCGAGGAAGGATAGCATTCACATTCGTTTGAAGTGTAGACAAGGAATACATAACACTTCGCAAATCATGTTATATCTTACCATGAAACATAGAAATGAGATGCGATATCGCGTTTTAAGAATCACATGAACTCTATTGCTACGAGACGTAGACGTCCGCATTCGCTATTTCCTTGCAAGGAAGTGTCGCATTTACATTCATTTGAAGTGTAGACGAGGAATACATAACACTTCGCAAATCATATTACATCTTACCATGAAACATAGAAATGAGATGCGATATCGCGTTTTAAGAAGCATTAGAACTCTATTGCTATGATACCTAGACATCTGCAGACGCTATTTCCTAGCAAGGAAGTATCTCATTTACAATCATTTGTAGTGTAGACGAGGAATACATGACACATCACAAATCATATTATATCTTACCATGAATCATAGAAATGAGATGTGATATCGCGTTTTATGTAGCATTAGAACACTATTGCTACGAGACGTAGACATCTGCAATCGCTATTTCCTTGCAAGGAAATGTCGCATTTACATTTGAAGTGTAGACGAGGAATACATAACACTTCGCAAATCATATTATATCTTACCATGAAACATAGAAATGAGATGCGTTATCGCGTTTTAAGAAGCATTAGAACTCTATTGCTACGATACCTAGACATCTGCAGACGCTATTTCCTAGCAAGGAAGTGTCGCATTTACATTCATTTGAGGTGTAGACGAGGAATACATGATACTTCGCAAATCATATTATATCTTACCATGAAACATAGAAATGAGATGCGATATCACGTTTTAAGCATCATAAGAACTCTATTGCTACGATACGTAGACATCTGCAAACGCTATTTCCTAGCAAGGAAGTGTCGCATTTACATTCATTTGAATCGTGGGCGAGGAATGCATAACACTTCGCAATGAATATTATATCTTATCAGGAAACATAGATATGAGATGCAATATCTCGTTTTAAGAAGCATTTGAACTCTATTGCTTCGATACGTAGACATCTGCAAACGCTATTTCCTAGCAAGGATGTGTCGCATTTACATTCATTTGAAGTGTAGACGAGCAATACATGATACTTCGCAAATCATACAATATCTTACCATGAAACATAGAAATGAGATGCGATATCGCGTTTTAAGAAGCATTAGAACACTATTGCTACGATAGGTAGACATTTGCAAACGCTATTTCCTAGGAAAGAAGTCTCGCATTTACATTCATTTGAAGTATAGGCGAGGAATACATAACACTTCGCAAATAATATTACATCTTACCATGAAACATAGAAATGAGATGCGATATCGCATTTTAAGAAGCATTAGAACACTATTGCTACGATAGGTAGACATTTGCAAACGCTATTTCCTAGCAAAGAAGTCTCGCATTTACATTCATTTGAAGTATAGGCGAGGAATACATGACACATCGCAAATAATATTACATCTTACCATGAAACATAGAAATGAGATGCGATATCGCGTTTTAAGACGCATTAGAACACTATTGCTACGATACCTAGACATCTGCAGACGCTAATTCCTAGCAAGGAAGTGTCGCATTTACATTCATTTGAAGTGTATACGAGGAATACATGACACTTCGCAAATAATATTACATCTTACCATGAAACATAGAAATGAGATGCGATATCGCGTTTTAAGAAGCATTAGAATTCTATTGCTACGATACGTAGACTTCTGCAAACGCTATTTCCTAGCAAGGAAGTGTCGCATTTACATTCATTTGAATCGTAGGCGAGGAATGCATAACACTTCGCAATGAATATTATATCTTATCATGAAACATACATATGAGATGCAATATCTCGTTCTAAGAAGCATTTGAACTCTATTGCTTCGATACGTAGACATCTGCAAACGCTATTTCCTTGCAAGGAAGTGTCGCATTTACATTCATTTGAAGTGTAGACGAGGAATACCTAACACTTCGCAAATCATATTATATCTTACCATGAAACATTGAAATGAGATGCGATATCGCGTTTTAAGAGTCATAGGAACTCTATTGCTACGATACGTAGACATCTGCAAACGCTATTTCCTTGCAAAGAAGTGTCGCATTTACATTCATTTGAAGTGTAGACGAGGAATACATAACACTTCGCAAATCATATTATATCTTACCATGAAACATAGAAATGAGATGCGATATCGCGTTTTAAGAATCATAAGAACTCTATTGCTACGATACGTTGACATCTGCAAACGCTATTTCCTTGCAAGGAAGTGCGCATTTACATTTAGTTGATGTGTAGACGAGGAAGACGTAACACTTCGCAAATCATATTATATCTTACCATGAAACATAGAAATGAGATGCGATATCGCGTTTCAAGTAGCATTAGAACTCTATTGCTACGATGCGTAGACATCTGCAGACGCTATTTCCTTGCAAGGAAGTGTCGCATTTACATTCATTTGAATCGTAGGCGAGGAATGCATAACACTTCGCAAATCATATTATATCTTACCATGAAACATAGAAATGAGATGCGATATCGCGTTTTAAGATGCATTAGAACTCTATTGCCACGATACCTAGACATCTGCAGACGCTATTTCCTAGCAAGGAAGTGTCGCATTTACATTCATTTGAAGTGTAGACGAGGAATACATAACACTTCGCAATGAATATTATATCTTATCAGGAAACATAGATATGAGATGCAATATCTCGTTTTAAGAAGCATTTGAACTCTATTGCTTCGATACGTAGGCATCTGCAAATGCTATTTCCTAGCGAGGAAGGATAGCATTCACATTCGTTTGAAGTGTAGACAAGGAATACATAACACTTCGCAAATCATGTTATATCTTACCATGAAACATAGAAATGAGATGCGATATCGCGTTTTAAGATGCATTAGAACTCTATTGCCACGATACCTAGACATCTGCAGACGCTATTTCCTAGCAAGGAAGTGTCGCATTTACATTCATTTGAATCGTGGGCGAGGAATGCATAACACTTCGCAATGAATATTATATCTTATCAGGAAACATAGATATGAGATGCAATATCTCGTTTTAAGAAGCATTTGAACTCTATTGCTTCGATACGTAGGCATCTGCAAACTCTATTTCCTAGCAAGGAAGTGTCGCATTTACATTCATTTGAAGTGTAGACGAGGAATACAAAACACTTCGCAAATCATATTATATCTTACCATGAAACATAGAAATGAGATGCGATATCGCGTTTTAAGAATCATAGGAACTCTATTGCTACGATACGTAGACATCTGCAAACGCTATTTCCTTGCAAAGAAGTGTCGCATTTACATTCATTTGAAGTGTAGACGAGGAATACATAACACTTCGCAAATCATATTATATCTTACCATGAAACATAGAAATGAGATGCGATATCGCGTTTTAAGAATCATAAGAACTCTATTGCTACGATACGTTGACATCTGCAAGCGCTATTTCCTTGCAAGGAAGTGCGCATTTACATTTAGTTGATGTGTAGACGAGGAAGACATAACACATCGCAAATCATATTATATCTTACCATGAAACATAGAATTGAGATGCGATATCGCGTTTCAAGAAGCATTAGAACTCTATTGCTACGATGCGTAGACATCTGCAGACGCTATTTCCTTGCAAGGAAGTGTCGCATTTACATTCATTTGAAGTGTAGACGAGGAATACATGACACTTCGCAAATCATATTATATCTTACCATGAAACATAGAAATGAGATTCGACATCGCGTTTTAAGAATCATATGAACTCTATTGCTACGAGACATAGACATCTGCAATCGCTATTTCCTTGCAAGGAAGTGTCGCATTTACATTCATTTGAAGTGTAGACGAGGAATACATGACACTTCGCAAATCATATTATATCTTACCATGAAACATAGAAATGAGATTCGATATCGCGTTTTAAGAAGCATTAGAAAGCTATTGCTACGATACGTAGACATCTGCAAACGCTATTTCCTAGCGAGGAAGTATCGCATTCACATTCATTTGAAGTGTAGACAAGGAATACATAACACTTCGCAAATCATGTTATATCTTATCATGAAACATAGAAATGAGATGCGATATCGCGTTTTAAGGATCATATGAACTCTATTGCTACGAGACGTAGACATCTGCAGTCGCTATTTCCTTGCAAGGAAGTGTCGCATTTACATTCATTTGAAGTGTAGACGAGGAATACATAACTTCGCAAATCATATTATATCTTACCATAAAACATAGAAATGAGATGCGATATCGCGTTTTAAGAATCATATGAACTCTATTGCTACGAGACGTAGACATCTGCAATCGCTATTTCCTTGCAAGGAAGTGTCGCATTTACATTCATTTGAAGTGTAGACGAGGAATACATGACACTTCGCAAATCATATTATATCTTACCATGAAACATAGAAATGAGATTCGATATCGCGTTTTAAGAAGCATTAGAAAGCTATTGCTACGATACGTAGACATCTGCAAATGCTATTTCCTAGCGAGGAAGTATCGCATTCACATTCGCTTGAAGTGTAGACAAGGAATACATAACACTTCGCAAATCATGTTATATCTTACCATGAAACATAGAAATGAGATTCGACATCGCGTTTTAAGAAGCATTAGAAAGCTATTGCTACGATACGTAGACATCTGCAAATGCTATTTCCTAGCGAGGAAGTATCGCATTCACATTCGTTTGAAGTGTAGACAAGGAATACATAACACTTCGCAAATCATGTTATATCTTACCATGAAACATAGAAATGAGATTCGACATCGCGTTTTAAGAAGCATTAGAAAGCTATTGCTACGATACGTAGACATCTGCAAATGCTATTTCCTAGCGAGGAAGGATAGCATTCACATTCGTTTGAAGTGTAGACAAGGAATACATAACACTTCGCAAATCATGTTATATCTTACCATGAAACATAGAAATGAGATGCGATATCGCGTTTTAAGAATCACATGAACTCTATTGCTACGAGACGTAGACGTCCGCATTCGCTATTTCCTTGCAAGGAAGTGTCGCATTTACATTCATTTGAAGTGTAGACGAGGAATACATAACACTTCGCAAATCATATTACATCTTACCATGAAACATAGAAATGAGATGCGATATCGCGTTTTAAGAAGCATTAGAACTCTATTGCTATGATACCTAGACATCTGCAGACGCTATTTCCTAGCAAGGAAGTATCTCATTTACAATCATTTGTAGTGTAGACGAGGAATACATGACACATCACAAATCATATTATATCTTACCATGAATCATAGAAATGAGATGTGATATCGCGTTTTATGTAGCATTAGAACACTATTGCTACGAGACGTAGACATCTGCAATCGCTATTTCCTTGCAAGGAAATGTCGCATTTACATTTGAAGTGTAGACGAGGAATACATAACACTTCGCAAATCATATTATATCTTACCATGAAACATAGAAATGAGATGCGTTATCGCGTTTTAAGAAGCATTAGAACTCTATTGCTACGATACCTAGACATCTGCAGACGCTATTTCCTAGCAAGGAAGTGTCGCATTTACATTCATTTGAGGTGTAGACGAGGAATACATGATACTTCGCAAATCATATTATATCTTACCATGAAACATAGAAATGAGATGCGATATCACGTTTTAAGCATCATAAGAACTCTATTGCTACGATACGTAGACATCTGCAAACGCTATTTCCTAGCAAGGAAGTGTCGCATTTACATTCATTTGAATCGTGGGCGAGGAATGCATAACACTTCGCAATGAATATTATATCTTATCAGGAAACATAGATATGAGATGCAATATCTCGTTTTAAGAAGCATTTGAACTCTATTGCTTCGATACGTAGACATCTGCAAACGCTATTTCCTAGCAAGGATGTGTCGCATTTACATTCATTTGAAGTGTAGGCGAGGAATACATGACACTTCGCAAATCATATTATATCTTACCATGAAACATAGAAATGAGATGCGATACCGCGTTTTAAGAAGCATTAGAACTCTATTGCTACGATACCTAGACATCTGCAGACGCTATTTCCTAGCAAGGAAGTGTCGCATTTACATTCATTTGTAGTGTAGACGAGGAATACATGACACTTCGCAAATCATATTATATCTTACCATGGAACATAGAAATGAGATGCGATATCGTGTTTTAAGAATCATAAGAACTCTATTGCTACGATACGTAGACATCTGCAAACGCTATTTCCTTGCAAGGAAGTGTCGCATTCACATTCATTTAAATCGTAGACGAGGAATGCATAACACTTCGCAATGAATATTACATCTTATCATGAAATATAGAATTGAGATGCGATATCTTGTTTTAAGAAGCATTTGAACTCTATTGCTTCGATACGTAGACATCTGCAAACGCTATTTCCTAGCAAGGAAGTGTCGCATTTACATTCATTTGAAGTGTAGACGAGCAATACATGATACTTCGCAAATCATACAATATCTTACCATGAAACATAGAAATGAGATGCGATATCGCGTTTTAAGAAGCATTAGAACACTATTGCTACGATAGGTAGACATTTGCAAACGCTATTTCCTAGGAAAGAAGTCTCGCATTTACATTCATTTGAAGTATAGGCGAGGAATACATAACACTTCGCAAATAATATTACATCTTACCATGAAACATAGAAATGAGATGCGATATCGCATTTTAAGAAGCATTAGAACACTATTGCTACGATAGGTAGACATTTGCAAACGCTATTTCCTAGCAAAGAAGTCTCGCATTTACATTCATTTGAAGTATAGGCGAGGAATACATGACACATCGCAAATAATATTACATCTTACCATGAAACATAGAAATGAGATGCGATATCGCGTTTTAAGACGCATTAGAACTCTATTGCTACGATACCTAGACATCTGCAGACGCTAATTCCTAGCAAGGAAGTGTCGCATTTACATTCATTTGAAGTGTATACGAGGAATACATGACACTTCGCAAATAATATTACATCTTACCATGAAACATAGAAATGAGATGCGATATCGCGTTTTAAGAAGCATTAGAATTCTATTGCTACGATACGTAGACTTCTGCAAACGCTATTTCCTAGCAAGGAAGTGTCGCATTTACATTCATTTGAATCGTAGGCGAGGAATGCATAACACTTCGCAATGAATATTATATCTTATCATGAAACATACATATGAGATGCAATATCTCGTTCTAAGAAGCATTTGAACTCTATTGCTTCGATACGTAGACATCTGCAAACGCTATTTCCTTGCAAGGAAGTGTCGCATTTACATTCATTTGAAGTGTAGACGAGGAATACCTAACACTTCGCAAATCATATTATATCTTACCATGAAACATAGAAATGAGATGCGACATCGCGTTCTAAGGAGCATTAGAACACTGCTGCTACGATAGGTAGACATCTGCAAACGCTATTTCCTTGCAAGGAAGTGTCGCATTTACATTCATTTGAAGTGTAGACGAGGAATACAAAACACTTCGCAAATCATATTATATCTTACCATGAAACATAGAAATGAGGTGCGATATCGCGTTTTAAGAATCATAGGATCTCTATTGCTACGATACGTAGACATCTGCAAACGCTATTTCCTTGCAAAGAAGTGTTGCATTTACATTCATTTGAAGTGTAGACGAGGAATACATAACACTTCGCAAATCATATTATATCTTACCATGAAACATAGAAATGAGATGCGATATCGCGTTTTAAGAATCATAAGAACTCTATTGCTACGATACGTTGACATCTGCAAACGCTATTTCCTTGCAAGGAAGTGCGCATTTACATTTAGTTGATGTGTAGACGAGGAAGACATAACACTTCGCAAATCATATTATATCTTACCATGAAACATAGAAATGAGATACGATATCGCATTTTAGGAATCATAGGAACTCTATAGCTACGATACGTAGACATCTGCAAACGCTATTTCCTTGCAAGGAAGTGTCGCATTTACATTCATTTGAAGTGTAGACTAGGAATACATAATACTCCGCAAATCATATTATATCTTACCATGAAACATAGAAATGAGATACGATATCGCATTTTAAGAATCATAGGAACTCTATTGCTACGATATGTAGACATCTGCAAACGCTATTTCCTTGCAAAGAAGTGTCGCATTTACATTCATTTGAAGTGTAGACGAGGAATACATGACACTTCGCAAATCATATTATATCTTACCATGAAACATAGAAATGAGATGCGATATCGCGTTTTAAGAAGCATTAGAACTCTATTGCTACGATACCTAGACATCTGCAGACGCTATTTCCTAGCAAGGAAGTGTCGCATTTACATTCATTTGTAGTGTAGACGAGGTATACATGACACTTCGCAAATCATATTATATCTTACCATGGAACACAGAAATGAGATGCGATATCGTGTTTTAAGAAGCATTAGAACTCTATTGCCACGATACCTAGACATCTGCAGACGCTATTTCCTAGCCAGGAAGTGTCGCATTTACATTCATTTGAATCGTAGGCGAGGAATGCATAACACTTCGCAAATCATATTATATCTTACCATGAAACATAGAAATGAGATGCGATATCGCGTTTTAAGATGCATTAGAACTCTATTGCCACGATACCTAGACATCTGCAGACGCTATTTCCTAGCAAGGAAGTGTCGCATTTACATTCATTTGAATCGTGGGCGAGGAATGCATAACACTTCGCAATGAATATTATATCTTATCAGGAAACATAGATATGAGATGCAATATCTCGTTTTAAGAAGCATTTGAACTCTATTGCTTCGATACGTAGGCATCTGCAAACTCTATTTCCTAGCAAGGAAGTGTCGCATTTACATTCATTTGAAGTGTAGACGAGGAATACAAAACACTTCGCAAATCATATTATATCTTACCATGAAACATAGAAATGAGATGCGATATCGCGTTTTAAGAATCATAGGAACTCTATTGCTACGATACGTAGACATCTGCAAACGCTATTTCCTTGCAAGGAAGTGTCGCATTTACATTCATTTGAAGTGTAGACGAGAAATACATAATACTCCGCAAATCATATTATATCTTACCATGAAACATAGAAATGAGATACGATATCGCATTTTAAGAATCATAGGAACTCTATAGCTACGATACGTAGACATCTGCAAACGCTATTTCCTTGCAAAGAAGTGTCGCATTTACATTCATTTGAAGTGTAGACGAGGAATACATGACACTTCGCAAATCATATTATATCTTACCATGAAACATAGAAATGAGATGCGATATCGCGTTTTACGAAGCATTAGAACTCTATTGCTACGACACCTAGACATCTGCAGACGCTATTTCCTAGCAAGGAAGTGTCGCATTTACATTCATTTGTAGTGTAGACGAGGAATACATGACACTTCGCAAATCATATTATATCTTACCATGGAACACAGAAATGAGATGCGATATCGTGTTTTAAGAAGCATTAGAACTCTATTGCCACGATACCTAGACATCTGCAGACGCTATTTCCTAGCAAGGAAGTGTCGCATTTACATTCATTTGAATCGTAGGCGAGGAATGCATAACACTTCGCAAATCATATTATATCTTACCATGAAACATAGAAATGAGATGCGATATCGCGTTTTAAGATGCATTAGAACTCTATTGCCACGATACCTAGACATCTGCAGACGCTATTTCCTAGCAAGGAAGTGTCGCATTTACATTCATTTGAATCGTGGGCGAGGAATGCATAACACTTCGCAATGAATATTATATCTTATCAGGAAACATAGATATGAGATGCAATATCTCGTTTTAAGAAGCATTTGAACTCTATTGCTTCGATACGTAGGCATCTGCAAACTCTATTTCCTAGCAAGGAAGTGTCGCATTTACATTCATTTGAAGTGTAGACGAGGAATACAAAACACTTCGCAAATCATATTATATCTTACCATGAAACATTGAAATGAGATGCGATATCGCGTTTTAAGAGTCATAGGAACTCTATTGCTACGATACGTAGACATCTGCAAACGCTATTTCCTTGCAAAGAAGTGTCGCATTTACATTCATTTGAAGTGTAGACGAGGAATACATAACACTTCGCAAATCATATTATATCTTACCATGAAACATAGAAATGAGATGCGATATCGCGTTTCAAGAAGCATTAGAACTCTATTGCTACGATGCGTAGACATCTGCAGACGCTATTTCCTTGCAAGGAAGTGTCGCATTTACATTCATTTGAAGTGTAGACGAGGAATACATAACACTTCGCAATGAATATTATATCTTATCAGGAAACATAGATATGAGATGCAATATCTCGTTTTAAGAAGCATTTGAACTCTATTGCTTCGATACGTAGGCATCTGCAAACTCTATTTCCTAGCAAGGAAGTGTCGCATTTACATTCATTTGAAGTGTAGACGAGGAATACATGATACTTCGCAAATCATATTATATCTTACCATGAAACATAGAAATGAGATGCGATATCGCGTTTTAAGCATCATAAGAACTCTATTGCTACGATACGTAGACATCTGCAAACGCTATTTCCTAGCAAGGAAGTGTCGCATTTACATTCATTTGAATCGTGGGCGAGGAATGCATAAAACTTCGCAATGAATATTATATCTTATCAGGAAACATAGATATGAGATGCAATATCTCGTTTTAAGAAGCATTTGAACTCTATTGCTTCGATACGTAGACATCTGCAAACGCTATTTCCTAGCAAGGATGTGTCGCATTTACATTCATTTGAAGTGTAGGCGAGGAATACATGACACTTCGCAAATCATATTATATCTTACCATGAAACATAGAAATGAGATGCGATATCGCGTTTTAAGAAGCATTAGAACTCTATTGCTACGATACCTAGACATCTGCAGACGCTATTTCCTAGCAAGGAAGTGTCGCATTTACATTCATTTGTAGTGTAGACGAGGAATACATGACACTTCGCAAATCATATTATATCTTACCATGGAACATAGAAATGAGATGCGATATCGTGTTTTAAGAATCATAAGAACTCTATTGCTACGATACGTAGACATCTGCAAACGCTATTTCCTTGCAAGGAAGTGTCGCATTCACATTCATTTAAATCGTAGACGAGGAATGCATAACACTTCGCAATGAATATTACATCTTATCATGAAATATAGAACTGAGATGCGATATCTTGTTTTAAGAAGCATTTGAACTCTATTGCTTCGATACGTAGACATCTGCAAACGCTATTTCCTAGCAAGGAAGTGTCGCATTTACATTCATTTGAAGTGTAGACGAGGAATACATGATACTTCGCAAATCATACTATATCTTACCATGAAACATAGAAATGAGATGCGATATCGCGTTTTAAGAAGCATTAGAACTCTATTGCTACGATACCTAGACATCTGCAGACGCTATTTCCTAGCAAGGAAGTGTCGCATTTACATTCATTTGTAGTGTAGACGAGGAATACATGACACTTCGCAAATCATATTATATCTTACCATGGAACACAGAAATGAGATGCGATATCGTGTTTTAAGAAGCATTAGAACTCTATTGCCACGATACCTAGACATCTGCAGACGCTATTTCCTAGCAAGGAAGTGTCGCATTTACATTCATTTGAATCGTGGGCGAGGAATGCATAACACTTCGCAATGAATATTATATCTTATCAGGAAACATAGATATGAGATGCAATATCTCGTTTTAAGAAGCATTTGAACTCTATTGCTTCGATACGTAGGCATCTGCAAACTCTATTTCCTAGCAAGGAAGTGTCGCATTTACATTCATTTGAAGTGTAGACGAGGAATACAAAACACTTCGCAAATCATATTATATCTTACCATGAAACATTGAAATGAGATGCGATATCGCGTTTTAAGAGTCATAGGAACTCTATTGCTACGATACGTAGACATCTGCAAACGCTATTTCCTTGCAAAGAAGTGTCGCATTTACATTCATTTGAAGTGTAGACGAGGAATACATAACACTTCGCAAATCATATTATATCTTACCATGAAACATAGAAATGAGATGCGATATCGCGTTTCAAGAAGCATTAGAACTCTATTGCTACGATGCGTAGACATCTGCAGACGCTATTTCCTAGCAAGGAAGTGTCGCATTTACATTCATTTGAAGTGTAGACGAGGAATACATAACACTTCGCAATGAATATTATATCTTATCAGGAAACATAGATATGAGATGCAATATCTCGTTTTAAGAAGCATTTGAACTCTATTGCTTCGATACGTAGGCATCTGCAAACTCTATTTCCTAGCAAGGAAGTGTCGCATTTACATTCATTTGAAGTGTAGACGAGGAATACATGATACTTCGCAAATCATATTATATCTTACCATGAAACATAGAAATGAGATGCGATATCGCGTTTTAAGCATCATAAGAACTCTATTGCTACGATACGTAGACATCTGCAAACGCTATTTCCTAGCAAGGAAGTGTCGCATTTACATTCATTTGAATCGTGGGCGAGGAATGCATAAAACTTCGCAATGAATATTATATCTTATCAGGAAACATAGATATGAGATGCAATATCTCGTTTTAAGAAGCATTTGAACTCTATTGCTTCGATACGTAGACATCTGCAAACGCTATTTCCTAGCAAGGATGTGTCGCATTTACATTCATTTGAAGTGTAGGCGAGGAATACATGACACTTCGCAAATCATATTATATCTTACCATGAAACATAGAAATGAGATGCGATATCGCGTTTTAAGAAGCATTAGAACTCTATTGCTACGATACCTAGACATCTGCAGACGCTATTTCCTAGCAAGGAAGTGTCGCATTTACATTCATTTGTAGTGTAGACGAGGAATACATGACACTTCGCAAATCATACTATATCTTACCATGGAACATAGAAATGAGATGCGATATCGTGTTTTAAGAATCATAAGAACTCTATTGCTACGATACGTAGACATCTGCAAACGCTATTTCCTTGCAAGGAAGTGTCGCATTCACATTCATTTAAATCGTAGACGAGGAATGCATAACACTTCGCAATGAATATTACATCTTATCATGAAATATAGAACTGAGATGCGATATCTTGTTTTAAGAAGCATTTGAACTCTATTGCTTCGATACGTAGACATCTGCAAACGCTATTTCCTAGCAAGGAAGTGTCGCATTTACATTCATTTGAAGTGTAGACGAGGAATACATGATACTTCGCAAATCATACTATATCTTACCATGAAACATAGAAATGAGATGCGATATCGCGTTTTAAGAAGCATTAGAACTCTATTGCTACGATACCTAGACATCTGCAGACGCTATTTCCTAGCAAGGAAGTGTCGCATTTACATTCATTTGTAGTGTAGACGAGGAATACATGACACTTCGCAAATCATATTATATCTTACCATGGAACACAGAAATGAGATGCGATATCGTGTTTTAAGAAGCATTAGAACTCTATTGCCACGATACCTAGACATCTGCAGACGCTATTTCCTAGCAAGGAAGTGTCGCATTTACATTCATTTGAATCGTAGGCGAGGAATGCATAACACTTCGCAAATCATATTATATCTTACCATGAAACATAGAAATGAGATGCGATATCGCGTTTTAAGATGCATTAGAACTCTATTGCCACGATACCTAGACATCTGCAGACGCTATTTCCTAGCAAGGAAGTGTCGCATTTACATTCATTTGAATCGTGGGCGAGGAATGCATAACACTTCGCAATGAATATTATATCTTATCAGGAAACATAGATATGAGATGCAATATCTCGTTTTAAGAAGCATTTGAACTCTATTGCTTCGATACGTAGGCATCTGCAAACTCTATTTCCTAGCAAGGAAGTGTCGCATTTACATTCATTTGAAGTGTAGACGAGGAATACAAAACACTTCGCAAATCATATTATATCTTACCATGAAACATTGAAATGAGATGCGATATCGCGTTTTAAGAGTCATAGGAACTCTATTGCTACGATACGTAGACATCTGCAAACGCTATTTCCTTGCAAAGAAGTGTCGCATTTACATTCATTTGAAGTGTAGACGAGGAATACATAACACTTCGCAAATCATATTATATCTTACCATGAAACATAGAAATGAGATGCGATATCGCGTTTTAAGAATCATAAGAACTCTATTGCTACGATACGTTGACATCTGCAAACGCTATTTCCTTGCAAGGAAGTGCGCATTTACATTTAGTTGATGTGTAGACGAGGAAGACATAACACTTCGCAAATCATATTATATCTTACCATGAAACATAGAAATGAGATGCGATATCGCGTTTCAAGAAGCATTAGAACTCTATTGCTACGATGCGTAGACATCTGCAGACGCTATTTCCTAGCAAGGAAGTGTCGCATTTACATTCATTTGAAGTGTAGACGAGGAATACATAACACTTCGCAATGAATATTATATCTTATCAGGAAACATAGATATGAGATGCAATATCTCGTTTTAAGAAGCATTTGAACTCTATTGCTTCGATACGTAGGCATCTGCAAACTCTATTTCCTAGCAAGGAAGTGTCGCATTTACATTCATTTGAAGTGTAGACGAGGAATACAAAACACTTCGCAAATCATATTATATCTTACCATGAAACATAGAAATGAGATGCGATATCGCGTTTTAAGATGCATTAGAACTCTATTGCCACGATACCTAGACATCTGCAGACGCTATTTCCTAGCAAGGAAGTGTCGCATTTACATTCATTTGAAGTGTAGACGAGGAATACATAACACTTCGCAAATCATGTTATATCTTACCATGAAACATAGAAATGAGATTCGACATCGCGTTTTAAGAAGCATTAGAAAGCTATTGCTACGATACGTAGACATCTGCAAATGCTATTTCCTAGCGAGGAAGGATAGCATTCACATTCGTTTGAAGTGTAGACAAGGAATACATAACACTTCGCAAATCATGTTATATCTTACCATGAAACATAGAAATGAGATGCGATATCGCGTTTTAAGAATCACATGAACTCTATTGCTACGAGACGTAGACGTCCGCATTCGCTATTTCCTTGCAAGGAAGTGTCGCATTTACATTCATTTGAAGTGTAGACGAGGAATACATAACACTTCGCAAATCATATTACATCTTACCATGAAACATAGAAATGAGATGCGATATCGCGTTTTAAGAAGCATTAGAACTCTATTGCTATGATACCTAGACATCTGCAGACGCTATTTCCTAGCAAGGAAGTATCTCATTTACAGTCATTTGTATTGTAGACGAGGAATACATGACACATCGCAAATCATATTATATCTTACCATGAATCATAGAAATGAGATGTGATATCGCGTTTTATGTAGCATTAGAACACTATTGCTACGAGACGTAGACATCTGCAATCGCTATTTCCTTGCAAGGAAGTGTCGCATTTACATTTGAAGTGTAGACGAGGAATACATAACACTTCGCAAATCATATTATATCTTACCATGAAACATAGAAATGAGATGCGATATCGCGTTTTAAGAAGCATTAGAACTCTATTGCTACGATACCTAGACATCTGCAGACGCTATTTCCTAGCAAGGAAGTGTCGCATTTACATTCATTTGAAGTGTAGACGAGGAATACATGATACTTCGCAAATCATATTATATCTTACCATGAAACATAGAAATGAGATGCGATATCGCGTTTTAAGCATCATAAGAACTCTATTGCTACGATACGTAGACATCTGCAAACGCTATTTCCTTGCAAGGAAGTGTCGCATTTACATTCATTTGAAGTGTAGACGAGGAATACATAATACTCCGCAAATCATATTATATCTTACTATGAAACATAGAAATTAGATACGATATCGCATTTTAAGAATCATAGGAACTCTATTGCTACGATACGTAGACATCTGCAAACGCTATTTCCTTGCAAAGAAGTGTCGCATTTACATTCATTTGAAGTGTAGACGAGGAATACGTGACACTTCGCAAATCATATTATATCTTACCATGAAACATAGAAATGAGATGCGATATCGCGTTTTAAGAAGCATTAGAACTCTATTGCTACGATACCTAGACATCTGCAGACGCTATTTCCTAGCAAGGAAGTGTCGCATTTACATTCATTTGTAGTGTAGACGAGGAATACATGACACTTCGCAAATCATATTATATCTTACCATGAAACATAGAAATGAGATGCGATATCGCGTTTTAAGATGCATTAGAACTCTATTGCCACGATACCTAGACATCTGCAGACGCTATTTCCTAGCAAGGAAGTGTCGCATTTACATTCATTTGAAGTGTAGACGAGGAATACATGATACTTCGCAAATCATATTATATCTTACCATGAAACGTAGAAATGAGATGCGATATCGCGTTTTAAGCATCATAAGAACTCTATTGCTACGATACGTAGACATCTGCAAACGCTATTTCCTTGCAAGGAAGTGTCGCATTTACATTCATTTGATTCGTAGACAAGGAATGCATAACACTTCGCAATGAATATTATATCTTATCAGGAGACATAGATATGAGATGCAATATCTCGTTTTAAGAAGCATTTGAACTCTATTGCTTCGATACGTAGACATCTGCAAACGCTATTTCCTAGCAAGGAAGTGTCGCATTTACATTCATTTGAAGTGTAGGCGAGGAATACGTTACACTTCGCAAATCATATTATATCTTACCATGAAACATAGAAATGAGATGCGATATCGCGTTTTAGGAAGCATTAGAACTCTATTGCTACGATACGTTGACAACTGCAAACGCTATTTCCTTGCAAGGAAATGTCGCATTTACATTCATTTGAATCGTAGACGAGGAATGCATAACACTTCGCAATGAATATTATATCTTATCAGGAAACATAGATATGAGATGCAATATCTCGTTTTAAGAAGCATTTGAACTCTATTGCTTCGATACGTAGACATCTGCAAACGCTATTTCCTAGCAAGGATGTGTCGCATTTACATTCATTTGAAGTGTAGGCGAGGAATACATGACACTTCGCAAATCATATTATATCTTACCATGAAACATAGAAATGAGATGCGATATCGCGTTTTAAGAAGCATTAGAACTCTATTGCTACGATACCTAGACATCTGCAGACGCTATTTCCTAGCAAGGAAGTGTCGCATTTACATTCATTTGTAGTGTAGACGAGGAATACATGACACTTCGCAAATCATATTATATCTTACGATGGAACATAGAAATGAGATGCGATATCGTGTTTTAAGAATCATAAGAACTCTATTGCTACGATACGTAGACATCTGCAAACGCTATTTCCTTGCAAGGAAGTGTCGCATTTACATTCATTTGAATCGTAGACGAGGAATGCATAACACTTCGCAATGAATATTACATCTTATCATGAAATATAGAATTGAGATGCGATATCTTGTTTTAAGAAGCATTTGAACTCTATTGCTTCGATACGTAGACATCTGCAAACGCTATTTCCTAGCAAGGAAGTGTCGCATTTACATCCATTTGAATCGTAGACGAGGAATGCATAACACTTCGCAATGAATATTATATCTTACCATGAAACATAGAAATGAGATGCGATATCGCGTTTTAAGAAGCATTAGAACTCTATTGCTGCGATACCTAGACATCTGCAGATGCTATTTCCTAGCAAGGAAGTGTCGCATTTACATTCATTTGAAGTGTAGACGAGGAATACATGATACTTCGCAAATCATACTATATCTTACCATGAAACATAGAAATGAGATGCGATATCGCGTTTTAAGAAGCATTAGAACACTATTGCTACGATAGGTAGACATTTGCAAACGCTATTTCCTAGGAAAGAAGTCTCGCATTTACATTCATTTGAAGTATAGGCGAGGAATGCATAACACTTCGCAAATAATATTACATCTTACCATGAAACATAGAAATGAGATGCGATATCGCATTTTAAGAAGCATTAGAACACTATTGCTACGATAGGTAGACATTTGCAAACGCTATTTCCTAGCAAAGAAGTCTCGCATTTACATTCATTTGAAGTATAGGCGAGGAATACATGACACTTCGCAAATAATATTACATCTTACCATGAAACATAGAAATGAGATGCGATATCGCGTTTAAAGACGCATTAGAACTCTATTGCTACGATACCTAGACATCTGCAGACGCTAATTCCTAGCAAGGAAGTGTCGCATTTACATTCATTTGAAGTGTAGACGAGGAATACATGATACTTCGCAAATAATATTACATCTTACCATGAAACATAGAAATGAGATGCGATATCGCGTTTTAAGAAGCATTAGAATTCTATTGCTACGATACGTAGACTTCTGCAAACGCTATTTCCTAGCAAGGAAGTGTCGCATTTACATTCATTTGAATCGTAGGCGAGGAATGCATAACACTTCGCAAGGAATATTATATCTTATCATGAAACATAGAAATGAGATGCGACATCGCGTTCTAAGGAGCATTAGAACACTGCTGCTACGATAGGTAGACATTTGCAAACGCTATTTCCTTGCAAGGAAGTGTCGCATTTACATTCATTTGAATCGTAGACGAGGAATGCATAACACTTCGCAATGAATATTACATCATATCATGAAATATAGAATTGAGATGCGATATCTTGTTTTAAGAAGCATTTGAACTCTATTGCTTCGATACGTAGACATCTGCAAACGCTATTTCCTAGCAAGGAAGTGTCGCATTTACATCCATTTGAATCGTAGACGAGGAATGCATAACACTTCGCAATGAGTATTATATCTTATCATGAAACATAGATATGAGATGCAATATCTCGTTTTAAGAAGCATTTGAACTCTATTGCTTCGATACGTAGACATCTGCAAACGCTATTTCCTTGCAAGGAAGTGTCGCATTTACATTCATTTGAAGTGTAGACGAGGAACACATAACACTTCGCAAATCATATTATCTCTTACCATGAAACATAGAAATGAGATGCGATATCGCGTTTTAGGAAGCATTAGAACTCTATTGCTACGATACGTTGACAACTGCAAACGCTATTTCCTTGGAAGGAAATGTCGCATTTACATTCATTTGAATCGTAGACGAGGAATGCATAACACTTCGCAATGAATATTATATCTTATCAGGAAACATAGATATGAGATGCAATATCTCGTTTTAAGAAGCATTTGAACTCTATTGCTTCGATACGTAGACATCTGCAAACGCTATTTCCTAGCAAGGATGTGTCGCATTTACATTCATTTTAAGTGTAGGCGAGGAATACATGACACTTCGCAAATCATATTATATCTTACCATGAAACATAGAAATGAGATGCGATATCGCGTTTTAAGAAGCATTAGAACTCTACTGCTACGATACGTAGACATCTGCAATCGCTATTTCCTAGCAAGGAAGTGTCGCATTTACATTCATTTGAAGTGTAGACGAGGAATGCATAACACTTCGCAAATCATATTATGTCTTACCATGAAACATAAAAATGAGATGCGATATCGCGTTTTAAGAAGCATAAGAACTCTATTGCTACGATACGTAGACATCTGCAAACGCTATTTCCTTGCAAGGAAGTGTCGCATTTACATTCATTTGAATCGTAGACGAGGAATGCATAACACTTCGCAATGAATATTATATCTTATCAGGAAACATAGATATGAGATGCAATATCTCGTTTTAAGAATCATATGAACTCTATTGCTACGTTACGTAGACATCTGCAGACGCCATTTCCTTGCATGGAAGTGTCGCATTTACATTCATTTTAAGTGTAGGCGAGGAATACATGGAACTTCGCAAATCATATTATATCTTACCATGAAACGTAGAAATGAGATGCAATATAGCGTTTTAAGAATCATAAGAACTCTATAGCTAAGATACGTAGACATCTGCAAACGCTATTTCCTTGCATGGAAGTGTCGCATTTACATTCATTTGAACCGTAGACGAGGAATCCATAACAATTCGCAATGAATATTATATCTTATCATGAAACATAGATATGAGATGCGATATCGCGTTATAAGTAGCATTAGAACTATATTGCTACGATACCTAGACATCTGCAGACGCTATTTCCTAGCAAGGAAGTGTCGCATTTACATTCATTTGAAGTGTAGACGAGGAATACATGATACTTCGCAAATCATACTATATCTTACCATGAAACATAGAAATGAGATGCGATATCGCGTTTTAAGAAGCATTAGAACACTATTACTACGATAGGTAGACATTTGCAAACGCTATTTCCTAGGAAAGAAGTCTCGCATTTACATTCATTTGAAGTATAGGCGAGGAATACATAACACTTCGCAAATAATATTACATCTTACCATGAAACATAGAAATGAGATGCGATATCGCGTTTAAAGACGCATTAGAACTCTATTGCTACGATACCTAGACATCTGCAGACGCTAATTCCTAGCAAGGAAGTGTCGCATTTACATTCATTTGAAGTGTAGACGAGGAATGCATGATACTTCGCAAATAATATTACATCTTATCATGAAACATAGAAATGAGATGCGATATCGCGTTTTAAGAAGCATTAGAATTCTATTGCTACGATACGTAGACTTCTGCAAACGCTATTTCCTAGCAAGGAAGTGTCGCATTTACATTCATTTGAATCGTAGGCGAGGAATGCATAACACTTCGCAATGAATATTATATCTTATCATGAAACATAGAAATGAGATGCGACATCGCGTTCTAAGGAGCATTAGAACACTGCTGCTACGATAGGTAGACATTTGCAAACGCTATTTCCTTGCAAGGAAGTGTCGCATTTACATTCATTTGAATCGTAGACGAGGAATGCATAACACTTCGCAATGAATATTACATCATATCATGAAATATAGAATTGAGATGCGATATCTTGTTTTAAGAAGCATTTGAACTCTATTGCTTCGATACGTAGACATCTGCAAACGCTATTTCCTAGCAAGGAAGTGTCGCATTTACATCCATTTGAATCGTAGACGAGGATTGCATAACACTTCGCAATGAGTATTATATCTTATCATGAAACATAGATATGAGATGCAATATCTCGTTTTAAGAAGCATTTGAACTCTATTGCTTCGATACGTAGACATCTGCAAACGCTATTTCCTTGCAAGGAAGTGTCGCATTTACATTCATTTGAAGTGTAGACGAGGAACACATAACACTTCGCAAATCATATTATATCTTACCATGAAACATAGAAATGAGATGCGATATCGCGTTTTAGGAAGCATTAGAACTCTATTGCTACGATACGTTGACAACTGCAAACGCTATTTCCTTGGAAGGAAATGTCGCATTTACATTCATTTGAATCGTAGACGAGGAATGCATAACACTTCGCAATGAATATTATATCTTATCAGGAAACATAGATATGAGATGCAATATCTCGTTTTAAGAAGCATTTGAACTCTATTGCTTCGATACGTAGACATCTGCAAACGCTATTTCCTAGCAAGGATGTGTCGCATTTACATTCATTTTAAGTGTAGGCGAGGAATACATGACACTTCGCAAATCATATTATATCTTACCATGAAACATAGAAATGAGATGCAATATCTCGTTTTAAGAAGCATTTGAACTCTATTGCTACGATACGTAGACATCTGCAATCGCTATTTCCTTGCAAGGAAGTGTCGCATTTACATTCATTTGAAGTGTAGACGAGGAATACATAACACTTCGCAAATCATATTATATCTTACCATGAAACATAGAAATGAGATGCGATATCGCGTTTTAAGTATCATATGAACTCTATTGCTACGATACGTAGACATCTGCAATCGCTATTTCCTTCCAAGGAAGTGTCGCATTTACATTCATTTGAATCGTAGACGAGGAATGCATAACACTTCGCAATGAATATTATATCTTATCAGGAAACATAGATATGAGATGCAATATCTCGTTTTAAGAATCATATGAACTCTATTGCTACGATACGTAGACATCTGCAGACGCCATTTCCTTGCATGGAAGTGTCGCATTTACATTCATTTGAAGTGTAGACGAGGAATACGTAACACTTCGCAATGAATATTTTATCTCATCATGAAACATAGATATGAGATGCAATATCTCGTTTTAAGAAGCATTAGAAAGCTATTGCTACGATACATAGACATCTGCAAACGCTATTTCCTAGCGAGGAAGTATCGCATTCATATTCATTTGAAGTGTAGACGAGGAATACATAACACTTCGCAAATCATGTTATATCTTACCATGAAACATAGAAATGAGATGCGATATCGCGTTTTAAGAATCATATGAACTCTATTGCTACGATACGTAGACATCTGCAATCGCTATTTCCATGCAAGGAAGTGTCGCATTTACATTCATTTGAAGTGTAGACGAGGAATACATAACACTTCGCAAATCATATTATATCTTACCATGAAACATAGAAATGAGATGCGATATCGCGTTTTAAGAAGCACTAGAACTGTATTGCTACGATACCTAGACATCTGCAGACGCTATTTCCTAGCAAGGAAGTGTCGCATTTACATTCATTTGAAGTGTAGACGAGGAATACATAACACTTCGCAAATCATATTATATCTTACAATGAAACATAGAAATGAGATGCGATATCGCGTTTTAAGAAGCATTAGAACTCTATTGCTACGATACGTAGATATCTTCAAACGCTATTTCCTAGCGAGGAAGTGTCGCATTCACATTCATTTGAAGTGTAGACGAGGAATACATGGCACTTCGCAAATCATATTATATCTTACCATGAAACGTAGAAATGAGATGCAATATAGCGTTTTAAGAATCATAAGAACTCTATAGCTAAGATACGTAGACATCTGCAAACGCTATTTCCTTGCATGGAAGTGTCGCATTTACATTCATTTGAACCGTAGACGAGGAATCCATAACACTTCGCAATGAATATTATATCTTATCATGAAACATAGATATGAGATGCGATATCGCGTTATAAGTAGCATTAGAACTATATTGCTACGATACCTAGACATCTGCAGACGCTATTTCCTAGCAAGGAAGTGTCGCATTTACATTCATTTGAAGTGTAGACGAGGAATACATGATACTTCGCTAATCATATTATATCTTACCATGAAACATAGAAATTAGATGCGATATCGCGTTTTAAGAAGCATTAGAACACTATTTCTACGATAGGTAGACATTTGCAAACGCTATTTCCTAGCAAAGAAGTGTCGCATTTACATTCATTTGAAGTGTAGACGAGGAATACATAACACTTCGCAAATCATATTATATCTTACCATGAAGCATTGAAATGAGAAGCGATGTCGCGTTTTAAGAAGCATTAGAACTCTATTGCTACGATACCTAGACATCTGCAGACGCTATTTCCTAGCAAGGAAGTGTCGCATTTACAATCATTTGAAGTGTAGACGAGGAATACGTGATACTTCGCAAATCATATTATATCTTACCATGAAACATAGAAATGAGATGCGATATCGCGTTTTAAGAATCATATGAACTCTATTGCTACGAGACGTAGACATCTGGAATCGCTATGTCCTTGCAAGGAAGTGTCGCATTTACATTCATTTGAAGTGTAGACAAGGAATACATCACACTTCGCAAATCATATTATATCTTACCATGAAACATAGAAATGAGATGCGATATCGCGTTTTAAGAAGCATTAGAACTCTATTGCTACGATACCTAGACATCTGCAGACGCTATTTCCTAGCAAGGAAGTGTCGCATTTACATTCATTTGAAGTGTAGACGAGGAATACATGATACTTCGCAAATCATATTATATCTTACCATGAAACATAGAAATGAGATGCGATATCGCGTTTTAAGAATCATAAGAACTCTATTGCTACGATACGTAGACATCTGCAAACGCTATTTCCTTGCAAGGAAGTGTCGCATTTATATTCATTTGAATCGTAGACGAGGAATGCATAACACTTCGCAAATCATGTTATATCTTACCATGAAACATAGAAATGAGATGCGATATCGCGTTTTAAGAAGCATTAGAACTCTATTGCTACGATACCTAGACATCTGCAGACGATATTTCCTAGCAAGGAAGTGTCGCATTTACATTCATTTGAAGTGTAGACGAGGAATACATGATACTTCGCAAATCATATTATATCTTACCATGAAACATAGAAATGAGATGCGATATCGCGTTTTAAGCATCATAAGAACTCTATTGCTACGATACGTAAACATCTGCAAACGCTATTTCCTTGCAAGGAAGTGTCGCATTTACATTCATTTGAATCGTAGACAAGGAATGCATAACACTTCGCAATGAATATTATATCTTATCAGGAGACATAGATATGAGATGCAATATCTCGTTTTAAGAAGCATTTGAACTGTATTGCTTCGATACGTAGACATCTGCAAACGCTATTTCCTAGCAAGGAAGTGTCGCATTTACATTCATTTGAAGTGTAGGCGAGGAATACGTGACACTTCGCAAATCATATTATATCTTACCATGAAACATAGAAGTGAGATGCGATATCGCGTTTTAAGAAGCATTAGAACTCTTTTGCCACGATACCTAGACATCTGCAGACGCCATTTCCTAGCAAGGAAGTGTCGCATTTACATTCATTTGAATCGTGGGCGAGGAATGCATAACACTTCGCAATGAATATTATATCTTATCAGGAAACATAGATATGAGATGCAATATCTCGTTTTAAGAAGCATTTGAACTGTATTGCTTCGATACGTAGGCATCTGCAAACTCTATTTCCTAGCAAGGTAGTGTCGCATTTACATTCATTTGAAGTGTAGACGTGGAATACATGACACTTCGCAAATCATATTATATCTTACCATGAAACATAGAAATGAGACGCGATATCGCGTTTTAAGAAGCATTAGAAATATATTGCTACGATACGTAGACATCTGCAAACGCCATTTTTGAGCGAGGAAGTGTCGCATTCACATTCATTTGAAGTGTAGACGAGGAATACACAATACTTCGCAAATCATATTATATCTTACCATGAAACATAGAAATGAGATGCGATATCGCGTTTTAAGAATCATATGAACTCTATTGCTACGAGACGTAGACATCTGGAATCGCTATGTCCTTGCAAGGAAGTGTCGCATTTACATTCATTTGAAGTGTAGACGAGGAATACATGATACTTCGCAAATCATATTATATCTATACCATGAAACATAGAAATTAGATGCGATATCGCGTTTTAAGAAGCATTAGAACACTATTTCTACGATAGGTAGACATTTGCAAACGCTATTTCCTAGCAAAGAAGTGTCGCATTTACATTCATTTGAAGTGTAGACGAGGAATACATAACACTTCGCAAATCATATTATATCTTACCATGAAGCATTGAAATGAGAAGCGATGTCGCGTTTTAAGAAGCATTAGAACTCTATTGCTACGATACCTAGACATCTGCAGACGCTATTTCCTAGCAAGGAAGTGTCGCATTTACAATCATTTGAAGTGTAGACGAGGAATACGTGATACTTCGCAAATCATATTATATCTTACCATGAAACATAGAAATGAGATGCGATATCGCGTTGTAAGAATCATATGAACTCTATTGCTACGAGACGTAGACATCTGGAATCGCTATGTCCTTGCAAGGAAGTGTCGCATTTACATTCATTTGAAGTGTAGACAAGGAATACATCACACTTCGCAAATCATATTATATCTTACCATGAAACATAGAAATGAGATGCGATATCGCGTTTTAAGAAGCATTAGAACTCTATTGCTACGATACCTAGACATCTGCAGACGCTATTTCCTAGCAAGGAAGTGTCGCATTTACATTCATTTGAAGTGTAGACGAGGAATACATGATACTTCGCAAATCATATTATATCTTACCATGAAACATAGAAATGAGATGCGATATCGCGTTTTAAGAATCATAAGAACTCTATTGCTACGATACGTAGACATCTGCAAACGCTATTTCCTTGCAAGGAAGTGTCGCATTTATATTCATTTGAATCGTAGACGAGGAATGCATAATACTTCGCAAATCATGTTATATCTTACCATGAAACATAGAAATGAGATGCGATATCGCGTTTTAAGAAGCATTAGAACTCTATTGCTACGATACCTAGACATCTGCAGACGATATTTCCTAGCAAGGAAGTGTCGCATTTACATTCATTTGAAGTGTAGACGAGGAATACATGATACTTCGCAAATCATATTATATCTTACCATGAAACATAGAAATGAGATGCGATATCGCGTTTTAAGCATCATAAGAACTCTATTGCTACGATACGTAAACATCTGCAAACGCTATTTCCTTGCAAGGAAGTGTCGCATTTACATTCATTTGAATCGTAGACAAGGAATGCATAACACTTCGCAATGAATATTATATCTTATCAGGAGACATAGATATGAGATGCAATATCTCGTTTTAAGAAGCATTTGAACTGTATTGCTTCGATACGTAGACATCTGCAAACGCTATTTCCTAGCAAGGAAGTGTCGCATTTACATTCATTTGAAGTGTAGGCGAGGAATACGTGACACTTCGCAAATCATATTATATCTTACCATGAAACATAGAAGTGAGATGCGATATCGCGTTTTAAGAAGCATTAGAACTCTTTTGCCACGATACCTAGACATCTGCAGACGCCATTTCCTAGCAAGGAAGTGTCGCATTTACATTCATTTGAATCGTGGGCGAGGAATGCATAACACTTCGCAATGAATATTATATCTTATCAGGAAACATAGATATGAGATGCAATATCTCGTTTTAAGAAGCATTTGAACTGTATTGCTTCGATACGTAGGCATCTGCAAACTCTATTTCCTAGCAAGGTAGTGTCGCATTTACATTCATTTGAAGTGTAGACGTGGAATACATGACACTTCGCAAATCATATTATATCTTACCATGAAACATAGAAATGAGACGCGATATCGCGTTTTAAGAAGCATTAGAAATATATTGCTACGATACGTAGACATCTGCAAACGCCATTTTTGAGCGAGGAAGTGTCGCATTCACATTCATTTGAAGTGTAGACGAGGAATACACAATACTTCGCAAATCATATTATATCTTACCATGAAACATAGAAATGAGATGCGATATCGCGTTTTAAGAATCATATGAACTCTATTGCTACGAGACGTAGACATCTGGAATCGCTATGTCCTTGCAAGGAAGTGTCGCATTTACATTCATTTGAAGTGTAGACAAGGAATACATCACACTTCGCAAATCATATTATATCTTACCATGAAACATAGAAATGAGATGCGATATCGCGTTTTAAGAAGCATTAGAACTCTATTGCTACGATACCTAGACATCTGCAGACGCTATTTCCTAGCAAGGAAGTGTCGCATTTACATTCATTTGAAGTGTAGACGAGGAATACATGATACTTCGCAAATCATATTATATCTTACCATGAAACATAGAAATGAGATGCGATATCGCGTTTTAAGAATCATAAGAACTCTATTGCTACGATACGTAGACACCTGCAAACGCTATTTCCTTGCAAGGAAGTGTCGCATTTATATTCATTTGAATCGTAGACGAGGAATGCATAACACTTCGCAAATCATGTTATATCTTACCATGAAACATAGAAATGAGATGCGATATCGCGTTTTAAGAATCATATGAACTCTATTGCTACGAGACGTAGACATCTGCAATCGCTATTTCCTTGCAAGGAAGTATCTCATTTACAATCATTTGTAGTGTAGACGAGGAATACATGACACTTCGCAAATCATATTATATCTTACCATGAAACATAGAAATGAGATGCGATATCGCGTTTTAAGAAGCATTAGAACTCTATTGCTACGATACCTAGACATCTGCAGACGCTATTTCCTAGCAAGGAAGTATCGCATTTACATTCATTTGTAGTGTAGACGAGGAATGCATGACACTTCGCAAATCATGTTATATCTTACCATGAAACATAGAAATGAGATGCGATATCGCGTTTTAAGAATCATAAGAACTCTATTGCTACGATACGTAGACACCTGCAAACGCTATTTCCTTGCAAGGAAGTGTCGCATTTATATTCATTTGAATCGTAGACGAGGAATGCATAACACTTCGCAAATCATGTTATATCTTACCATGAAACATAGAAATGAGATGCGATATCGCGTTTTAAGAATCATATGAACTCTATTGCTACGAGACGTAGACATCTGCAATCGCTATTTCCTTGCAAGGAAGTATCTCATTTACAATCATTTGTAGTGTAGACGAGGAATACATGACACTTCGCAAATCATATTATATCTTACCATGAAACATAGAAATGAGATGCGATATCGCGTTTTAAGAAGCATTAGAACTCTATTGCTACGATACCTAGACATCTGCAGACGCTATTTCCTAGCAAGGAAGTATCGCATTTACATTCATTTGTAGTGTAGACGAGGAATGCATGACACTTCGCAAATCATGTTATATCTTACCATGAAACATAGAAATGAGATGCGATATCGCGTTTTAAGAAGCATTAGAACACTATTGCTATGATAGGTAGACATTTGCAAACGCTATTTCCTAGCAAAGAAGTGTCGCATTTACATTCATTTGAAGTGTAGATGAGGAATACATAACACTTCGCAAATCATATTATATCTTACCATGAAACATAGAAATGAGATGCGATGTCGCGTTTTAAGAAGCATTAGAACTCTATTGCTACGATACGTAGACATCTGCAATCGCTATTTCCTTGCAAGGAAGTGTCGCATTTACATTCATTTGAAGTGTAGACGAGGAAGACATAACGCTTCGCAAATCATATTATATCTTACCATGAAACATAGAAATGAGATGCGATATCGCGTTTTAAGAAGCATTAGAACTCTATTGCTACGATACGTAGATATCTTCAAACGCTATTTCCTAGCGAGGAAGTGTCGCATTCACATTCATTTGAAGTGTAGAAGAGGAATACATGGCACTTCGCAAATCATATTATATCTTACCATGAAACGTAGAAATGAGATGCAATATAGCGTTTTAAGAATCATAAGAACTCTATAGCTAAGATACGTAGACATCTGCAAACGCTATTTCCTTGCATGGAAGTGTCGCATTTACATTCATTTTGAACCGTAGACGAGGAATCCATAACACTTCGCATTGAATATTATATCTTATCATGAAACATAGATATGAGATGCGATATCGCGTTATAAGTAGCATTAGAACTATATTGCTACGATACCTAGACATCTGCAGACGCTATTTCCTAGCAAGGAAGTGTCGCATTTACATTCATTTGAAGTGTAGACGAGGAATACATGATACTTCGCTAATCATATTATATCTTACCATGAAACATAGAAATGAGATGCGATATCGCGTTTTAAGAAGCAGTAGAACACTATTGCTACGATAGGTAGACATTTGCATACGCTATTTCCCAGCAAAGAAGTGTCGCATTTACATTCATTTGAAGTGTAGACGAGGAATACATGATACTTCGCAAATCATATTATATCTTACCATGAAACATAGAAATGAGATGCGATATCGCGTTTTAAGAATCATAAGAACTCTATTGCTACGATACGTAGACATCTGCAAACGCTATTTCCTTGCAAGGAAGTGTCGCATTTATATTCATTTGAATCGTAGACGAGGAATGCATAATACTTCGCAAATCATGTTATATCTTACCATGAAACATAGAAATGAGATGCGATATCGCGTTTTAAGAAGCATTAGAACTCTATTGCTACGATACCTAGACATCTGCAGACGATATTTCCTAGCAAGGAAGTGTCGCATTTACATTCATTTGAAGTGTAGACGAGGAATACATGATACTTCGCAAATCATATTATATCTTACCATGAAACATAGAAATGAGATGCGATATCGCGTTTTAAGCATCATAAGAACTCTATTGCTACGATACGTAAACATCTGCAAACGCTATTTCCTTGCAAGGAAGTGTCGCATTTACATTCATTTGAATCGTAGACAAGGAATGCATAACACTTCGCAATGAATATTATATCTTATCAGGAGACATAGATATGAGATGCAATATCTCGTTTTAAGAAGCATTTGAACTGTATTGCTTCGATACGTAGACATCTGCAAACGCTATTTCCTAGCAAGGAAGTGTCGCATTTACATTCATTTGAAGTGTAGGCGAGGAATACGTGACACTTCGCAAATCATATTATATCTTACCATGAAACATAGAAGTGAGATGCGATATCGCGTTTTAAGAAGCATTAGAACTCTTTTGCCACGATACCTAGACATCTGCAGACGCCATTTCCTAGCAAGGAAGTGTCGCATTTACATTCATTTGAATCGTGGGCGAGGAATGCATAACACTTCGCAATGAATATTATATCTTATCAGGAAACATAGATATGAGATGCAATATCTCGTTTTAAGAAGCATTTGAACTGTATTGCTTCGATACGTAGGCATCTGCAAACTCTATTTCCTAGCAAGGTAGTGTCGCATTTACATTCATTTGAAGTGTAGACGTGGAATACATGACACTTCGCAAATCATATTATATCTTACCATGAAACATAGAAATGAGACGCGATATCGCGTTTTAAGAAGCATTAGAAATATATTGCTACGATACGTAGACATCTGCAAACGCCATTTTTGAGCGAGGAAGTGTCGCATTCACATTCATTTGAAGTGTAGACGAGGAATACACAATACTTCGCAAATCATATTATATCTTACCATGAAACATAGAAATGAGATGCGATATCGCGTTTTAAGAATCATATGAACTCTATTGCTACGAGACGTAGACATCTGGAATCGCTATGTCCTTGCAAGGAAGTGTCGCATTTACATTCATTTGAAGTGTAGACAAGGAATACATCACACTTCGCAAATCATATTATATCTTACCATGAAACATAGAAATGAGATGCGATATCGCGTTTTAAGAAGCATTAGAACTCTATTGCTACGATACCTAGACATCTGCAGACGCTATTTCCTAGCAAGGAAGTGTCGCATTTACATTCATTTGAAGTGTAGACGAGGAATACATGATACTTCGCAAATCATATTATATCTTACCATGAAACATAGAAATGAGATGCGATATCGCGTTTTAAGAATCATAAGAACTCTATTGCTACGATACGTAGACACCTGCAAACGCTATTTCCTTGCAAGGAAGTGTCGCATTTATATTCATTTGAATCGTAGACGAGGAATGCATAACACTTCGCAAATCATGTTATATCTTACCATGAAACATAGAAATGAGATGCGATATCGCGTTTTAAGAATCATATGAACTCTATTGCTACGAGACGTAGACATCTGCAATCGCTATTTCCTTGCAAGGAAGTATCTCATTTACAATCATTTGTAGTGTAGACGAGGAATACATGACACTTCGCAAATCATATTATATCTTACCATGAAACATAGAAATGAGATGCGATATCGCGTTTTAAGAAGCATTAGAACTCTATTGCTACGATACCTAGACATCTGCAGACGCTATTTCCTAGCAAGGAAGTATCGCATTTACATTCATTTGTAGTGTAGACGAGGAATGCATGACACTTCGCAAATCATGTTATATCTTACCATGAAACATAGAAATGAGATGCGATATCGCGTTTTAAGAATCATAAGAACTCTATTGCTACGATACGTAGACACCTGCAAACGCTATTTCCTTGCAAGGAAGTGTCGCATTTATATTCATTTGAATCGTAGACGAGGAATGCATAACACTTCGCAAATCATGTTATATCTTACCATGAAACATAGAAATGAGATGCGATATCGCGTTTTAAGAATCATATGAACTCTATTGCTACGAGACGTAGACATCTGCAATCGCTATTTCCTTGCAAGGAAGTATCTCATTTACAATCATTTGTAGTGTAGACGAGGAATACATGACACTTCGCAAATCATATTATATCTTACCATGAAACATAGAAATGAGATGCGATATCGCGTTTTAAGAAGCATTAGAACTCTATTGCTACGATACCTAGACATCTGCAGACGCTATTTCCTAGCAAGGAAGTATCGCATTTACATTCATTTGTAGTGTAGACGAGGAATGCATGACACTTCGCAAATCATGTTATATCTTACCATGAAACATAGAAATGAGATGCGATATCGCGTTTTAAGAAGCATTAGAACACTATTGCTATGATAGGTAGACATTTGCAAACGCTATTTCCTAGCAAAGAAGTGTCGCATTTACATTCATTTGAAGTGTAGATGAGGAATACATAACACTTCGCAAATCATATTATATCTTACCATGAAACATAGAAATGAGATGCGATGTCGCGTTTTAAGAAGCATTAGAACTCTATTGCTACGATACGTAGACATCTGCAATCGCTATTTCCTTGCAAGGAAGTGTCGCATTTACATTCATTTGAAGTGTAGACGAGGAAGACATAACGCTTCGCAAATCATATTATATCTTACCATGAAACATAGAAATGAGATGCGATATCGCGTTTTAAGAAGCATTAGAACTCTATTGCTACGATACGTAGATATCTTCAAACGCTATTTCCTAGCGAGGAAGTGTCGCATTCACATTCATTTGAAGTGTAGAAGAGGAATACATGGCACTTCGCAAATCATATTATATCTTACCATGAAACGTAGAAATGAGATGCAATATAGCGTTTTAAGAATCATAAGAACTCTATAGCTAAGATACGTAGACATCTGCAAACGCTATTTCCTTGCATGGAAGTGTCGCATTTACATTCATTTTGAACCGTAGACGAGGAATCCATAACACTTCGCATTGAATATTATATCTTATCATGAAACATAGATATGAGATGCGATATCGCGTTATAAGTAGCATTAGAACTATATTGCTACGATACCTAGACATCTGCAGACGCTATTTCCTAGCAAGGAAGTGTCGCATTTACATTCATTTGAAGTGTAGACGAGGAATACATGATACTTCGCTAATCATATTATATCTTACCATGAAACATAGAAATGAGATGCGATATCGCGTTTTAAGAAGCAGTAGAACACTATTGCTACGATAGGTAGACATTTGCATACGCTATTTCCCAGCAAAGAAGTGTCGCATTTACATTCATTTGAAGTGTAGACGAGGAATACATAACACTTCGCAAATCATATTATATCTTACCATGAAACATAGAAATGAGATTTGATATCGCGTTTTAAGAAGCATTAGAACTCTATTGCTACGATACGTAGACATCTGCAAACGCTATTTCCTAGCGAGGAAGTGACGCATTCACATTCATTTGAATTGAGGACGAGGAATACATAACACTTCGCAAATCATATTATATCTTACCATGAAACGTAGAAGTGAGATGCAATATAGCGTTTTTAGAATCATAAGAACTCTATTGCTACGATACGTAGACACCTGCAAATGCTATTTCCTTGCATGGAAATGTCGCATTTACATTCATTTGAATCGTAGACGAGGAATGCATAACACTTCGCAATGAATATTATATCTTATCATCAAACATAGATATGAGATGCAATATCTCGTTTTAAGAAGCATTAGAAAGCTATTGCTACGATACGTAGACATCTGCAAACGCTATTTCCTAGCGAGGAAGTATCGCATTCACATTCATTTGATGTGTAGACGAGGAATACATAACACTTCGCAAATCATGTTATATCTTACCATGAAACATAGAAATGAGATGCGATATCGCGTTTTAAGAATCATATGAACTCTATTGCTACGATACGTAGACATCTGCAATCGCTATTTCCTTGCAAGGAAGTGTCGCATTTACATTCATTTGAAGTGTAGACGAGGAATACATAACACTTCGCAAATCATATTATATCTTACCATGAAACATAGAAATGAGATGCGATATCGCGTTTTAAGTATCATATGAACTCTATTGCTACGATACGTAGACATCTGCAATCGCTATTTCCTTCCAAGGAAGTGTCGCATTTACATTCATTTGAATCGTAGACGAGGAATGCATAACACTTCGCAATGAATATTATATCTTATCAGGAAACATAGATATGAGATGCAATATCTCGTTTTAAGAATCATATGAACTCTATTGCTACGATACGTAGACATCTGCAGACGCCATTTCCTTGCATGGAAGTGTCGCATTTACATTCATTTGAAGTGTAGACGAGGAATACATAACACTTCGCAATGAATATTTTATCTCATCATGAAACATAGATATGAGATGCAATATCTCGTTTTAAGAAGCATTAGAAAGCTATTGCTACGATACATAGACATCTGCAAACGCTATTTCCTAGCGAGGAAGTATCGCATTCATATTCATTTGAAGTGTAGACGAGGAATACATAACACTTCGCAAATCATGTTATATCTTACCATGAAACATAGAAATGAGATGCGATATCGCGTTTTAAGAATCATATGAACTCTATTGCTACGATACGTAGACATCTGCAATCGCTATTTCCATGCAAGGAAGTGTCGCATTTACATTCATTTGAAGTGTAGAGGAGGAATACATAACACTTCGCAAATCATATTATATCTTACCATGAAACATAGAAGTGAGATGCGATATCGCGTTTTAAGAAGCACTAGAACTGTATTGCTACGATACCTAGACATCTGCAGACGCTATTTCCTAGCAAGGAAGTGTCGCATTTACATTCATTTGAAGTGTAGACGAGGAATACATAACACTTCGCAAATCATATTATATCTTACCATGAAACATAGAAATGAGATGCGATATCGCGTTTTATGAAGCATTAGAACTCTATTGCTACGATACGTAGATATCTTCAAACGCTATTTCCTAGCGAGGAAGTGTCGCATTCACATTCATTTGAAGTGTAGACGAGGAATACATGGCACTTCGCAAATCATATTATATCTTACCATGAAACGTAGAAATGAGATGCAATATAGCGTTTTAAGAATCATAAGAACTCTATAGCTAAGATACGTAGACATCTGCAAACGCTATTTCCTTGCATGGAAGTGTCGCATTTACATTCATTTGAACCGTAGACGAGGAATCCATAACACATCGCAATGAATATTATATCTTATCATGAAACATAGATATGAGATGCGATATCGCGTTATAAGTAGCATTAGAACTATATTGCTACGATACCTAGACATCTGCAGACGCTATTTCCTAGCAAGGAAGTGTCGCATTTACAATCATTTGAAGTGTAGACGAGGAATACGTGATACTTCGCAAATCATATTATATCTTACCATGAAACATAGAAATGAGATGCGATATCGCGTTTTGAGAAGCATTAGAACACTATTGCTACGACAGGTAGACATTTGCAAACGCTATTTCCTAGCAAAGAAGTGTCGCATTTACATTCATTTGAAGTGTAGACGAGGAATACATAACACTTCGCAAATCATATTATATCTTATCAAGAAACATAGAAATGAGATGCGATATCGCGTTTTAAGAAGCATTAGAACTCTATTGCTACGATACGTAGACATCTGCAAACGCTATTTCCTAGCGAGGAAGTGTCGCATTCACATTCATTTGAAGTGTAGACGAGGAATACATGACAATTCGCAAATCATATTATATCTTACCACTAAACGTAGAAATGAGTTGCAATATAGCGTTTTAAGAATCATAAGAACTCTATTGCTACGATACGTAGACATCTGCAAACGCTATTTCCTTGCATGGAAGTGTCGCATTTACATTCATTTGAAACGTAGACGAGGAATGCAAAACACTTCGCAATGAATATTATATCTTATCATGAAACATAGATATGAGATGCAATATCTCGTTTTAAGAAGCATTTGAACTCTATTGCTACGATACCTAGATATCTGCAGACGCTATTTCCTAGCAAGGAAGTGTCGCATTTACATTCATTTGAAGTGTAGACGAGGAATACATGATACTTCGCAAATCATATTATATCTATACCATGAAACATAGAAATGAGATTCGATATCGCGTTTTAAGAAGCATTAGAAAGCTATTGCTACGATACGTAGATATCTGCAATCGCTATTTCCTTGCAAGGAAGTGTCGCATTTACATTCATTTGAAGTGTAGACGAGGAATACATATCACTTCGCAAATCATATTATATCTTATCATGAAACATAGAAATGAGATGCGATATCGCGTTTTAAGAAGCATTAGAACTCTATTGCTACGATACGTAGACATCTGCAAACGCTATTTCCTAGCGAGGAAGTGTCGCATTCACATTCATTTGAAGTGTAGACGAGGAATACATGACACTTCGCAAATCATATTATATCTTACCATGAAACATAGAAATGGGATTCGATATCGCGTTTTAAGAAGCATTAGAAAGCAATTGCTACGATACGTAGATATCAGCAAACGCTATTTCCTAGCGAGGAAGTATCGCATTCACATTCATTTGAAGTGTAGACGAGGAATACATAACGCTTCGCAAATCATGTTATATCTTACCATGAAACATAGAAATGAGATGCGATATCGCGTTTTAAGAAGCAGTAGAACACTATTGCTACGATAGGTAGACATTTGCAAACGCTATTTCCCAGCAAAGAAGTGTCGCATTTACATTCATTTGAAGTGTAGACGAGGAATACATAACACTTCGCAAATCATATTATATCTTACCACGAAACATAGAAATCAGATGCGATATCGCGTTTTATGAAGCATTAGAACTCTATTGCTACGATACGTAGAAATCTGCAAACGCTATTTCCTAGCGAGGAAGTGTCGCATTCACATTCATTTGAATTGTAGACGAGGAATACATAACACTTCGCAAATCATATTATATCTTACCATGAAACGTAGAAGTGAGATGCAATATAGCGTTTTTAGAATCATAAGAACTCTATTGCTACGATACGTAGACATCTGCAAATGCTATTTCCTAGCGAGGAAGTGTCGCATTCACATTCATTTGAAGTGTAGACGAGGAATACATGACACTTCGCAAATCATATTATATCTTACCATGAAACATAGAAATGAGATGCGATATCGCGTTTTAAGAAGCATTAGAACACTATTGCTACGATAGGTAGACATTTGCAAACGCTATTTCCTAGCAAAGAAGTGTCGCATTTACATTCATTTGAAGTGTAGACGAGGAATACATAACACTTCGCAAATCATATTATATCTTACCATGAAACATAGAAATGACATGCGATATTGCGTTTTAAGAAGCATTAAAACTCTATTGCTACGATACCTAGACATCAGCAGACGCTATTTACTAGCAAGGAAGTGTCGCATTTACATTCATTTGAAGTGTAGGCGAGGAATACATGATACTTCGCAAATCATATTTTATCTATACCATGAAACATAGAAATGGGATTCGATATCGCGTTTTAAGAAGCATTAGAAAGCTATTGCTACGACACGTAGATATCTGCAAACGCTATTTCCTAGCGAGGAAGTATCGCATTCACATTCATTTGAAGTGTAGACGAGGAATACATAACGCTTCGCAAATCATGTTATATCTTACCATGAAACATAGAAATGAGATGCGATATCGCGTTTTAAGAAGCAGTAGAACACTATTGCTACGATAGGTAGACATTTGCAAACGCTATTTCCCAGCAAAGAAGTGTCGCATTTACATTCATTTGAAGTGTAGACGAGGAATACATAACACTTCGCAAATCATATTATATCTTACCATGAAACATAGAAATGAGATGCGATATCGCGTTTTATGAAGCATTAGAACTCTATTGCTACGATACGTAGAAATCTGCAAACGCTACTTCCTAGCGAGGAAGTGTCGCATTCACATTCATTTGAATTGTAGACGAGGAATACATAACACTGCGCAAATCATATTATATTTTACCATGAAACGTAGAAGTGAGATGCAATATAGCGTTTTTAGAATCATAAGAACTCTATTGCTACGATACGTAGACATCTGCAAATGCTATTTCCTTGCATGGAAGTGTCGCATTTACATTCATTTGAATCGTAGACGAGGAATGCATAACACTTCGCAATGAATATTATATCTTATCATCAAACATAGATATGAGATGCAATATCTCGTTTTAAGAAGCATTAGAAAGCTATTGCTACGATACGTAGACATCTGCAAACGCTATTTCCTAGCGAGGAAGTATCGCATTCACATTCATTTGATGTGTAGACGAGGAATACATAACACTTCGCAAATCATGTTATATCTTACCATGAAACATAGAAATGAGATGCGATATCGCGTTTTAAGAAGCATTAGAACTCTATTGCTACGATACCTAGACATCTGCAGACGCTATTTCCTAGCAAGGAAGTATCGCATTTACATTCATTTGTAGTGTAGACGAGGAATGCATGACACTTCGCAAATCATGTTATATCTTACCATGAAACATAGAAATGAGATGCGATATCGCGTTTTAAGAAGCATTAGAACACTATTGCTATGATAGGTAGACATTTGCAAACGCTATTTCCTAGCAAAGAAGTGTCGCATTTACATTCATTTGAAGTGTAGATGAGGAATACATAACACTTCGCAAATCATATTATATCTTACCATGAAACATAGAAATGAGATGCGATGTCACGTTTTAAGAAGCATTAGAACTCTATTGCTACGATACGTAGACATCTGCAATCGCTATTTCCTTGCAAGGAAGTGTCGCATTTACATTCATTTGAAGTGTAGACGAGGAAGACATAACGCTTCGCAAATCATATTATATCTTACCATGAAACATAGAAATGAGATGCGATATCGCGTTTTAAGAAGCATTAGAACTCTATTGCTACGATACGTAGATATCTTCAAACGCTATTTCCTAGCGAGGAAGTGTCGCATTCACATTCATTTGAAGTGTAGAAGAGGAATACATGGCACTTCGCAAATCATATTATATCTTACCATGAAACGTAGAAATGAGATGCAATATAGCGTTTTAAGAATCATAAGAACTCTATAGCTAAGATACGTAGACATCTGCAAACGCTATTTCCTTGCATGGAAGTGTCGCATTTACATTCATTTTGAACCGTAGACGAGGAATCCATAACACTTCGCATTGAATATTATATCTTATCATGAAACATAGATATGAGATGCGATATCGCGTTATAAGTAGCATTAGAACTATATTGCTACGATACCTAGACATCTGCAGACGCTATTTCCTAGCAAGGAAGTGTCGCATTTACATTCATTTGAAGTGTAGACGAGGAATACATGATACTTCGCTAATCATATTATATCTTACCATGAAACATAGAAATGAGATGCGATATCGCGTTTTAAGAAGCAGTAGAACACTATTGCTACGATAGGTAGACATTTGCATACGCTATTTCCCAGCAAAGAAGTGTCGCATTTACATTCATTTGAAGTGTAGACGAGGAATACATAACACTTCGCAAATCATATTATATCTTACCATGAAACATAGAAATGAGATTTGATATCGCGTTTTAAGAAGCATTAGAACTCTATTGCTACGATACGTAGACATCTGCAAACGCTATTTCCTAGCGAGGAAGTGACGCATTCACATTCATTTGAATTGAGGACGAGGAATACATAACACTTCGCAAATCATATTATATCTTACCATGAAACGTAGAAGTGAGATGCAATATAGCGTTTTTAGAATCATAAGAACTCTATTGCTACGATACGTAGACATCTGCAAATGCTATTTCCTTGCATGGAAATGTCGCATTTACATTCATTTGAATCGTAGACGAGGAATGCATAACACTTCGCAATGAATATTATATCTTATCATCAAACATAGATATGAGATGCAATATCTCGTTTTAAGAAGCATTAGAAAGCTATTGCTACGATACGTAGACATCTGCAGACGCCATTTCCTTGCATGGAAGTGTCGCATTTACATTCATTTGAAGTGTAGACGAGGAATACATAACACTTCGCAATGAATATTTTATCTCATCATGAAACATAGATATGAGATGCAATATCTCGTTTTAAGAAGCATTAGAAAGCTATTGCTACGATACATAGACATCTGCAAACGCTATTTCCTAGCGAGGAAGTATCGCATTCATATTCATTTGAAGTGTAGACGAGGAATACATAACACTTCGCAAATCATGTTATATCTTACCATGAAACATAGAAATGAGATGCGATATCGCGTTTTAAGAATCATATGAACTCTATTGCTACGATACGTAGACATCTGCAATCGCTATTTCCATGCAAGGAAGTGTCGCATTTACATTCATTTGAAGTGTAGAGGAGGAATACATAACACTTCGCAAATCATATTATATCTTACCATGAAACATAGAAGTGAGATGCGATATCGCGTTTTAAGAAGCACTAGAACTGTATTGCTACGATACCTAGACATCTGCAGACGCTATTTCCTAGCAAGGAAGTGTCGCATTTACATTCATTTGAAGTGTAGACGAGGAATACATAACACTTCGCAAATCATATTATATCTTACCATGAAACATAGAAATGAGATGCGATATCGCGTTTTATGAAGCATTAGAACTCTATTGCTACGATACGTAGATATCTTCAAACGCTATTTCCTAGCGAGGAAGTGTCGCATTCACATTCATTTGAAGTGTAGACGAGGAATACATGGCACTTCGCAAATCATATTATATCTTACCATGAAACGTAGAAATGAGATGCAATATAGCGTTTTAAGAATCATAAGAACTCTATAGCTAAGATACGTAGACATCTGCAAACGCTATTTCCTTGCATGGAAGTGTCGCATTTACATTCATTTGAACCGTAGACGAGGAATCCATAACACATCGCAATGAATATTATATCTTATCATGAAACATAGATATGAGATGCGATATCGCGTTATAAGTAGCATTAGAACTATATTGCTACGATACCTAGACATCTGCAGACGCTATTTCCTAGCAAGGAAGTGTCGCATTTACAATCATTTGAAGTGTAGACGAGGAATACGTGATACTTCGCAAATCATATTATATCTTACCATGAAACATAGAAATGAGATGCGATATCGCGTTTTGAGAAGCATTAGAACACTATTGCTACGACAGGTAGACATTTGCAAACGCTATTTCCTAGCAAAGAAGTGTCGCATTTACATTCATTTGAAGTGTAGACGAGGAATACATAACACTTCGCAAATCATATTATATCTTATCAAGAAACATAGAAATGAGATGCGATATCGCGTTTTAAGAAGCATTAGAACTCTATTGCTACGATACGTAGACATCTGCAAACGCTATTTCCTAGCGAGGAAGTGTCGCATTCACATTCATTTGAAGTGTAGACGAGGAATACATGACAATTCGCAAATCATATTATATCTTACCACTAAACGTAGAAATGAGTTGCAATATAGCGTTTTAAGAATCATAAGAACTCTATTGCTACGATACGTAGACATCTGCAAACGCTATTTCCTTGCATGGAAGTGTCGCATTTACATTCATTTGAAACGTAGACGAGGAATGCAAAACACTTCGCAATGAATATTATATCTTATCATGAAACATAGATATGAGATGCAATATCTCGTTTTAAGAAGCATTTGAACTCTATTGCTACGATACCTAGATATCTGCAGACGCTATTTCCTAGCAAGGAAGTGTCGCATTTACATTCATTTGAAGTGTAGACGAGGAATACATGATACTTCGCAAATCATATTATATCTATACCATGAAACATAGAAATGAGATTCGATATCGCGTTTTAAGAAGCATTAGAAAGCTATTGCTACGATACGTAGATATCTGCAATCGCTATTTCCTTGCAAGGAAGTGTCGCATTTACATTCATTTGAAGTGTAGACGAGGAATACATATCACTTCGCAAATCATATTATATCTTATCATGAAACATAGAAATGAGATGCGATATCGCGTTTTAAGAAGCATCAGAACTCTATTGCTACGATACGTAGACATCTGCAAACGCTATTTCCTAGCGAGGAAGTGTCGCATTCACATTCATTTGAAGTGTAGACGAGGAATACATGACACTTCGCAAATCATATTATATCTTACCATGAAACATAGAAATGGGATTCGATATCGCGTTTTAAGAAGCATTAGAAAGCAATTGCTACGATACGTAGATATCAGCAAACGCTATTTCCTAGCGAGGAAGTATCGCATTCACATTCATTTGAAGTGTAGACGAGGAATACATAACGCTTCGCAAATCATGTTATATCTTACCATGAAACATAGAAATGAGATGCGATATCGCGTTTTAAGAAGCAGTAGAACACTATTGCTACGATAGGTAGACATTTGCAAACGCTATTTCCCAGCAAAGAAGTGTCGCATTTACATTCATTTGAAGTGTAGACGAGGAATACATAACACTTCGCAAATCATATTATATCTTACCACGAAACATAGAAATCAGATGCGATATCGCGTTTTATGAAGCATTAGAACTCTATTGCTACGATACGTAGAAATCTGCAAACGCTATTTCCTAGCGAGGAAGTGTCGCATTCACATTCATTTGAATTGTAGACGAGGAATACATAACACTTCGCAAATCATATTATATCTTACCATGAAACGTAGAAGTGAGATGCAATATAGCGTTTTTAGAATCATAAGAACTCTATTGCTACGATACGTAGACATCTGCAAATGCTATTTCCTAGCGAGGAAGTGTCGCATTCACATTCATTTGAAGTGTAGACGAGGAATACATGACACTTCGCAAATCATATTATATCTTACCATGAAACATAGAAATGAGATGCGATATCGCGTTTTAAGAAGCATTAGAACACTATTGCTACGATAGGTAGACATTTGCAAACGCTATTTCCTAGCAAAGAAGTGTCGCATTTACATTCATTTGAAGTGTAGACGAGGAATACATAACACTTCGCAAATCATATTATATCTTACCATGAAACATAGAAATGACATGCGATATTGCGTTTTAAGAAGCATTAAAACTCTATTGCTACGATACCTAGACATCAGCAGACGCTATTTACTAGCAAGGAAGTGTCGCATTTACATTCATTTGAAGTGTAGACGAGGAATACATGATACTTCGCAAATCATATTTTATCTATACCATGAAACATAGAAATGGGATTCGATATCGCGTTTTAAGAAGCATTAGAAAGCTATTGCTACGACACGTAGATATCTGCAAACGCTATTTCCTAGCGAGGAAGTATCGCATTCACATTCATTTGAAGTGTAGACGAGGAATACATAACGCTTCGCAAATCATGTTATATCTTACCATGAAACATAGAAATGAGATGCGATATCGCGTTTTAAGAAGCAGTAGAACACTATTGCTACGATAGGTAGACATTTGCAAACGCTATTTCCCAGCAAAGAAGTGTCGCATTTACATTCATTTGAAGTGTAGACGAGGAATACATAACACTTCGCAAATCATATTATATCTTACCATGAAACATAGTAATGAGATGCGATATCGCGTTTTATGAAGCATTAGAACTCTATTGCTACGATACGTAGAAATCTGCAAACGCTACTTCCTAGCGAGGAAGTGTCGCATTCACATTCATTTGAATTGTAGACGAGGAATACATAACACTGCGCAAATCATATTATATTTTACCATGAAACGTAGAAGTGAGATGCAATATAGCGTTTTTAGAATCATAAGAACTCTATTGCTACGATACGTAGACATCTGCAAATGCTATTTCCTTGCATGGAAGTGTCGCATTTACATTCATTTGAATCGTAGACGAGGAATGCATAACACTTCGCAATGAATATTATATCTTATCATCAAACATAGATATGAGATGCAATATCTCGTTTTAAGAAGCATTAGAAAGCTATTGCTACGATACGTAGACATCTGCAAACGCTATTTCCTAGCGAGGAAGTATCGCATTCACATTCATTTGATGTGTAGACGAGGAATACATAACACTTCGCAAATCATGTTATATCTTACCATGAAACATAGAAATGAGATGCGATATCGCGTTTTAAGAAGCATTAGAACTCTATTGCTACGATACCTAGACATCTGCAGACGCTATTTCCTAGCAAGGAAGTATCGCATTTACATTCATTTGTAGTGTAGACGAGGAATGCATGACACTTCGCAAATCATGTTATATCTTACCATGAAACATAGAAATGAGATGCGATATCGCGTTTTAAGAAGCATTAGAACACTATTGCTATGATAGGTAGACATTTGCAAACGCTATTTCCTAGCAAAGAAGTGTCGCATTTACATTCATTTGAAGTGTAGATGAGGAATACATAACACTTCGCAAATCATATTATATCTTACCATGAAACATAGAAATGAGATGCGATGTCACGTTTTAAGAAGCATTAGAACTCTATTGCTACGATACGTAGACATCTGCAATCGCTATTTCCTTGCAAGGAAGTGTCGCATTTACATTCATTTGAAGTGTAGACGAGGAAGACATAACGCTTCGCAAATCATATTATATCTTACCATGAAACATAGAAATGAGATGCGATATCGCGTTTTAAGAAGCATTAGAACTCTATTGCTACGATACGTAGATATCTTCAAACGCTATTTCCTAGCGAGGAAGTGTCGCATTCACATTCATTTGAAGTGTAGAAGAGGAATACATGGCACTTCGCAAATCATATTATATCTTACCATGAAACGTAGAAGTGAGATGCAATATAGCGTTTTTAGAATCATAAGAACTCTATTGCTACGATACGTAGACATCTGCAAATGCTATTTCCTTGCATGGAAATGTCGCATTTACATTCATTTGAATCGTAGACGAGGAATGCATAACACTTCGCAATGAATATTATATCTTATCATCAAACATAGATATGAGATGCAATATCTCGTTTTAAGAAGCATTAGAAAGCTATTGCTACGATACGTAGACATCTGCAAACGCTATTTCCTAGCGAGGAAGTATCGCATTCACATTCATTTGATGTGTAGACGAGGAATACATAACACTTCGCAAATCATGTTATATCTTACCATGAAACATAGAAATGAGATGCGATATCGCGTTTTAAGAATCATATGAACTCTATTGCTACGATACGTAGACATCTGCAATCGCTATTTCCTTGCAAGGAAGTGTCGCATTTACATTCATTTGAAGTGTAGACGAGGAATACATAACACTTCGCAAATCATATTATATCTTACCATGAAACATAGAAATGAGATGCGATATCGCGTTTTAAGTATCATATGAACTCTATTGCTACGATACGTAGACATCTGCAATCGCTATTTCCTTCCAAGGAAGTGTCGCATTTACATTCATTTGAATCGTAGACGAGGAATGCATAACACTTCGCAATGAATATTATATCTTATCAGGAAACATAGATATGAGATGCAATATCTCGTTTTAAGAATCATATGAACTCTATTGCTACGATACGTAGACATCTGCAGACGCCATTTCCTTGCATGGAAGTGTCGCATTTACATTCATTTGAAGTGTAGACGAGGAATACATAACACTTCGCAATGAATATTTTATCTCATCATGAAACATAGATATGAGATGCAATATCTCGTTTTAAGAAGCATTAGAAAGCTATTGCTACGATACATAGACATCTGCAAACGCTATTTCCTAGCGAGGAAGTATCGCATTCATATTCATTTGAAGTGTAGACGAGGAATACATAACACTTCGCAAATCATGTTATATCTTACCATGAAACATAGAAATGAGATGCGATATCGCGTTTTAAGAATCATATGAACTCTATTGCTACGATACGTAGACATCTGCAATCGCTATTTCCATGCAAGGAAGTGTCGCATTTACATTCATTTGAAGTGTAGAGGAGGAATACATAACACTTCGCAAATCATATTATATCTTACCATGAAACATAGAAGTGAGATGCGATATCGCGTTTTAAGAAGCACTAGAACTGTATTGCTACGATACCTAGACATCTGCAGACGCTATTTCCTAGCAAGGAAGTGTCGCATTTACATTCATTTGAAGTGTAGACGAGGAATACATAACACTTCGCAAATCATATTATATCTTACCATGAAACATAGAAATGAGATGCGATATCGCGTTTTATGAAGCATTAGAACTCTATTGCTACGATACGTAGATATCTTCAAACGCTATTTCCTAGCGAGGAAGTGTCGCATTCACATTCATTTGAAGTGTAGACGAGGAATACATGGCACTTCGCAAATCATATTATATCTTACCATGAAACGTAGAAATGAGATGCAATATAGCGTTTTAAGAATCATAAGAACTCTATAGCTAAGATACGTAGACATCTGCAAACGCTATTTCCTTGCATGGAAGTGTCGCATTTACATTCATTTGAACCGTAGACGAGGAATCCATAACACATCGCAATGAATATTATATCTTATCATGAAACATAGATATGAGATGCGATATCGCGTTATAAGTAGCATTAGAACTATATTGCTACGATACCTAGACATCTGCAGACGCTATTTCCTAGCAAGGAAGTGTCGCATTTACATTCATTTGAAGTGTAGACGAGGAATACATGATACTTCGCTAATCATATTATATCTTACCATGAAACATAGAAATTAGATGCGATATCGCGTTTTAAGAAGCATTAGAACACTATTTCTACGATAGGTAGACATTTGCAAACTCTATTTCCTAGCAAAGAAGTGTCGCATTTACATTCATTTGAAGTGTAGACGAGGAATACATAACACTTCGCAAATCATATTATATCTTACCATGAAGCATTGAAATGAGAAGCGATGTCGCGTTTTAAGAAGCATTAGAACTCTATTGCTACGATACCTAGACATCTGCAGACGCTATTTCCTAGCAAGGAAGTGTCGCATTTACAATCACTTGAAGTGTAGACGAGGAATACGTGATACTTCGCAAATCATATTATATCTTACCATGAAACATAGAAATGAGATGCGATATCGCGTTTTGAGAAGCATTAGAACACTATTGCTACGACAGGTAGACATTTGCAAACGCTATTTCCTAGCAAAGAAGTGTCGCATTTACATTCATTTGAAGTGTAGACGAGGAATACATAACACTTCGCAAATCATATTATATCTTATCAAGAAACATAGAAATGAGATGCGATATCGCGTTTTAAGAAGCATTAGAACTCTATTGCTACGATACGTAGACATCTGCAAACGCTATTTCCTAGCGAGGAAGTGTCGCATTCACATTCATTTGAAGTGTAGACGAGGAATACATGACAATTCGCAAATCATATTATATCTTACCACGAAACGTAGAAATGAGTTGCAATATAGCGTTTTAAGAATCATAAGAACTCTATTGCTACGATACGTAGACATCTGCAAACGCTATTTCCTTGCATGGAAGTGTCGCATTTACATTCATTTGAAACGTAGACGAGGAATGCAAAACACTTCGCAATGAATATTATATCTTATCATGAAACATAGATATGAGATGCAATATCTCGTTTTAAGAAGCATTTGAACTCTATTGCTACGATACCTAGATATCTGCAGACGCTATTTCCTAGCAAGGAAGTGTCGCATTTACATTCATTTGAAGTGTAGACGAGGAATACATGATACTTCGCAAATCATATTATATCTATACCATGAAACATAGAAATGAGATTCGATATCGCGTTTTAAGAAGCATTAGAAAGCTATTGCTACGATACGTAGATATCTGCAATCGCTATTTCCTTGCAAGGAAGTGTCGCATTTACATTCATTTGAAGTGTAGACGAGGAATACATATCACTTCGCAAATCATATTATATCTTATCATGAAACATAGAAATGAGATGCGATATCGCGTTTTAACAAGCATTAGAACTCTATTGCTACGATACGTAGACATCTGCAAACGCTATTTCCTAGCGAGGAAGTGTCGCATTCACATTCATTTGAAGTGTAGACGAGGAATACATGACACTTCGCAAATCATATTATATCTTACCATGAAACATAGAAATGGGATTCGATATCGCGTTTTAAGAAGCATTAGAAAGCAATTGCTACGATACGTAGTAATCAGCAAACGCTATTTCCTAGCGAGGAAGTATCGCATTCACATTCATTTGAAGTGTAGACGAGGAATACATAACGCTTCGCAAATCATGTTATATCTTACCATGAAACATAGAAATGAGATGCGATATCGCGTTTTAAGAAGCAGTAGAACACTATTGCTACGATAGGTAGACATTTGCAAACGCTATTTCCCAGCAAAGAAGTGTCGCATTTACATTCATTTGAAGTGTAGACGAGGAATACATAACACTTCGCAAATCATATTATATCTTACCAAGAAACATAGAAATCAGATGCGATATCGCGTTTTATGAAGCATTAGAACTCTATTGCTACGATACGTAGAAATCTGCAAACGCTATTTCCTAGCGAGGAAGTGTCGCATTCACATTCATTTGAATTGTAGACGAGGAATACATAACACTTCGCAAATCATATTATATCTTACCATGAAACGTAGAAGTGAGATGCAATATAGCGTTTTTAGAATCATAAGAACTCTATTGCTACGATACGTAGACATCTGCAAATGCTATTTCCTAGCGAGGAAGTGTCGCATTCACATTCATTTGAAGTGTAGACGAGGAATACATGACACTTCGCAAATCATATTATATCTTACCATGAAACATAGAAATGAGATGCGATATCGCGTTTTAAGAAGCATTAGAACACTATTGCTACGATAGGTAGACATTTGCAAACGCTATTTCCTAGCAAAGAAGTGTCGCATTTACATTCATTTGAAGTGTAGACGAGGAATACATAACACTTCGCAAATCATATTATATCTTACCATGAAACATAGAAATGACATGCGATATTGCGTTTTAAGAAGCATTAGAACTCTATTGCTACGATACCTAGACATCAGCAGACGCTATTTACTAGCAAGGAAGTGTCGCATTTACATTCATTTGAAGTGTAGACGAGGAATACATGATACTTCGCAAATCATATTTTATCTATACCATGAAACATAGAAATGGGATTCGATATCGCGTTTTAAGAAGCATTAGAAAGCTATTGCTACGACACGTAGATATCTGCAAACGCTATTTCCTAGCGAGGAAGTATCGCATTCACATTCATTTGAAGTGTAGACGAGGAATACATAACGCTTCGCAAATCATGTTATATCTTACCATGAAACATAGAAATGAGATGCGATATCGCGTTTTAAGAAGCAGTAGAACACTATTGCTACGATAGGTAGACATTTGCAAACGCTATTTCCCAGCAAAGAAGTGTCGCATTTACATTCATTTGAAGTGTAGACGAGGAATACATAACACTTCGCAAATCATATTATATCTTACCATGAAACATAGAAATGAGATGCGATATCGCGTTTTATGAAGCATTAGAACTCTATTGCTACGATACGTAGAAATCTGCAAACGCTATTTCCTAGCGAGGAAGTGTCGCATTCACATTCATTTGAATTGTAGACGAGGAATACATAACACTTCGCAAATCATATTATATCTTACCATGAAACGTAGAAGTGAGATGCAATATAGCGTTTTTAGAATCATAAGAACTCTATTGCTACGATACGTAGACATCTGCAAATGCTATTTCCTTGCATGGAAGTGTCGCATTTACATTCATTTGAATCGTAGACGAGGAATGCATAACACTTCGCAATGAATATTATATCTTATCATCAAACATAGATATGAGATGCAATATCTCGTTTTAAGAAGCATTAGAAAGCTATTGCTACGATACGTAGACATCTGCAGACGCTATTTCCTAGCGAGGAAGTATCGCATTCACATTCATTTGATGTGTAGACGAGGAATACATAACACTTCGCAAATCATGTTATATCTTACCATGAAACATAGAAATGAGATGCGATATCGCGTTTTAAGAATCATTTGAACTCTATTGCTACGATACGTAGACATCTGCAGTCGCTATTTCCTTGCAAGGAAGTGTCGCATTAACATTCATTTGAAGTGTAGACGAGGAATACATGATACTTCGCAAATCATATTATATCTTACCATGAAACATAGAAATGAGATGCGATATCGCGTTTTAAGAAGCATTAGAACACTATTTCTACGATAGGTAGACATTTGCAAACGCTATTTCCTAGCAAAGAAGTGTCGCATTTACATTCATTTGAAGTGTAGACGAGGAATACATAACACTTCGCAAATCATATTATATCTTACCATGAAGCATTGAAATGAGATGCGATGTCGCGTTTTAAGAAGCATTAGAACTCTATTGCTACGATACCTAGACATCTGCAGACGCTATTTCCTAGCAAGGAAGTGTCGCATTTACAATCATTTGAAGTGTAGACGAGGAATACGTGATACTTCGCAAATCATATTATATCTTACCACGAAACATAGAAATGAGATGCGATATCGCATTTTGAGAAGCATTAGAACACTATTGCTACGACAGGTAGACATTTGCAAACGCTATTTCCTAGCAAAGAAGTGTCGCATTTACATTCATTTGAAGTGTAGACGAGGAATACGTAACACATCGCAAATCATATTATATCTTACCATGAAACATAGAAATGAGATGCGATATCGCGTTTTAAGAAGCATTAGAACTCTATTGCTACGATACGTAGACAACTGCAAACGCTATTTCCTAGCGAGGAAGTGTCGCATTCACATTCATTTGAAGTGTAGACGAGGAATACATGACACTTCGCAAATCATATTATATCTTACCATGAAACATAGAAATGAGATGCGATATCGCGTTTTAAGAAGCATTAGAACACTATTGCTACGATAGGTAGACATTTGCAAACGCTATTTCCTAGCAAAGAAGTGTCGCATTTACATTCATTTGAAGTGTAGACGAGGAATACATAACACTTCGCAAATCATATTATATCTTACCATGAAACATAGAAATGACATGCGATATTGCGTTTTAAGAAGCATTAGAACTCTATTGCTACGATACCTAGACATCTGCAGACGCTATTTACTAGCAAGGAAGTGTCGCATTTACATTCATTTGAAGTGTAGACGAGGAATACATGATACTTCGCAAATCATATTATATCTATACCATGAAACATAGAAATGAGATTCGATATCGCGTTTTAAGAAGCATTAGAAAGCTATTGCTACGATACGTAGATATCTGCAAACGCTATTTCCTAGCGAGGAAGTATCGCATTCACATTCATTTGAAGTGTAGACGAGGAATACATAACACTTCGCAAATCATGTTATATCTTACCATGAAACATAGAAATGAGATGCGATATCGCGTTTTAAGAATCATATGAACTCTATTGCTACGATACGTAGACATCTGCAATCGCTATTTCCTTGCAAGGAAGTGTCGCATTTACTTTCTTTTGAAATGTAGACGAGGAATACATAACACTTCGCAAATCATATTATATCTTACCATGAAATATAGAAATGAGATGCGATATCGCGTTTTAAGAAGCATTAGAACACTATTGCTGCGATAGGTAGACATTTGCAAACGCTATTTCCCTGCAAGGAAGTGTCACATTTACATTCATTTGAATCGTAGACGGGGAATGCATAACACTTCGCAATGAATATTATATCTTACCATGAAGCATAGAAATGAGATGCGATATCGCGTTTTAAGTAGCATTAGAACTCTATTGCTACGATACCTAGATATCGGCAGACGCTATTTCCTAGCAAGGAAGTGTCGCATTTACATTCATTTGAAGTGTAGACGAGGAATACATGATACTTCGCAAATCATATTATATCTTACCATGAAACATAGAAATGAGATGCGATATCGCGTTTTAAGAAGCATTAGAACTCTATTGCTACGATACGTAGACATTTGCAAACGCTATTTCCTAGCAAAGAAGTGTCGCATTTACATTCATTTGAAGTGTAGGCGAGGAATACATAACACTTCGCAAATCATATTATATCTTACCATGAAACATAGAAATGAGATGCGATATCGCGTCTTAAGAAGCATTAGAACACTATTGCTGCGATAGGTAGACATTTGCAAACGCTATTTCCTAGCAAAGAAGTGTCGCATTTACATTCATTTGAAGTGTAGACGAGGAATACATAACACTTCGCAAATCATATTATATCTTACCATGAAACATAGAAATGACATGCGATATTGCGTTTTAAGAAGCATTAGAACTCTATTGCTACGATACCTAGACATCTGCAGACGCTATTTCCTTGCAAGGAAGTGTCGCATTTACATTCATTTGAAGTGTAGACGAGGAATACATGACACTTCGCAAATCATATTATATCTTACCATGAAACATAGAAATGAGATGCGATATCGCGTTTTAAGAAGCATTAGAACACTATTGCTACGATAGGTAGACATTTGCAAACGCTATTTCCTAGCAAAGAAGTGTCGCATTTACATTCATTTGAAGTGTAGGCGAGGAATACATAACACTTCGCAAATCATATTATATCTTACCATGAAACATAGAAATGAGATGCGATATCGCGTTTTAAGAAGCATTAGAACTCTATTGCTACGATACGTAGACATCTGCAAACGCTATTTCCCTGCAAGGAAGTGTCACATTTACATTCATTTGAATCGTAGACGGGGAATGCATAACACTTCGCAATGAATATTATATCTCATCATGAAACATAGATATGAGATGCAATATCTCGTTTTAAGAAGCGTTTGAACTCTATTGCTTCGATACGTAGACATCTGCAAAAGCTATTTCCTAGCAAGGAAGTGTCGCATTTACATTCATTTGAAGTGTGGACGAGGAATACATGATCCTTCGCATATCATATTATATCTATACCATGAAACATAGAAATGAGATTCGATGTCGCGTTTTAAGAAGCATTAGAAAGCTATTGCTACGACACGTAGATATCTGCAAACGCTATTTCCTAGCGAGGAAGTATCGCATTCACATTCATTTGAAGTGTAGACGAGGAATACATAACACTTCGCAAATCATGTTATATCTTACCATGAAACATAGAAATGAGATGCGATATCGCGTTTTAAGAATCATATGAACTCTATTGCTACGATACGTAGACATCTGCAATCGCTATTTCCTTGCAAGGAAGTGTCGCATTTACATTCATTTGAAGTGTAGGCGAGGAATACATAACACTTCGCAAATCATATTACATCTTACCATGAAACATAGAAATGAGATGCGATATCGCGTTTTAAGAAGCACTAGAACTCTATTGCTACGATACGTAGACATCAGCAAACGCTATTTCCTTGCAAGGAAGTGTCGCATTTACATTCATTTGAATCGTAGACGAGGAATCCATAACACTTCGCCAATCATATTATATCTTACCATGAAGCATAGAAATGAGATGCGATATCGCGTTTTAAGTAGCATTAGAACTCTATTGCTACGATACCTAGACATCGGCAGACGCTATTTCCTAGCAAGGAAGTGTCGCATTTACATTCATTTGAAGTGTAGACGAGGAATACATGATACTTCGCAAATCATATTATATCTTTCCATGAAACATAGAAATGAGATGCGATATCGCGTTTTAAGAAGCATTAGAACTCTATTGCTACGATACGTAGACATCTGCAAACGCTATTTCCTTGCAAGGAAGTGTCGCATTTACATTCATTTGAATCGTAGACGAGGAATACATAACACTTCGCAAATCATATTATATCTTACCATAAAGCATAGAAATGAGATGCGATATCGCGTTTTAAGTAGCATTAGAACTCTATTGCTACGATACCTAGACATCGGCAGACGCTATTTCCTAGCAAGGAAGTGTCGCATTTACATTCATTTGAAGTGTAGACGAGGAATACATGATACTTCGCAAATCATATTATATCTTACCATGATACATAGAAATGAGATTCGACATCGCGTTTTAAGAAACATTAGTAAGCTATTGCTACGATACGTAGACATCTGCAAACGCTATTTCCTAGCGAGGAAGTATCGCATTCACATTCATTTGAAGTGTAGACGAGGAGTACATAACACTTCGCAAATCATGTTATATCTTACCATGAAACATAGAAATGAGATGCGATATCGCGTTTTAAGAATCATATGAACTCTATTGCCACGATACGTACACATCTGCAATCGCTATTTCCTTGCAAGGAAGTGTCGCATTTACATTCATTTGAAGAGTAGACGAGGAATACATAACACTTCGCAAATCATATTATATCTTTCCATGAAGCATAGAAATGAGATGCGATATCGCGTTTTAAGCAGCATTCGAACTCTATTGCTACGAAACCTAGACATCGGCAGACGCTATTTCCTAGCAAGGAAGTGTCGCATTTACATTCATTTGAAGTGTAGACGAGGAATACATGATACTTCGCAAATCATATTATATCTTACCATGAAACATAGAAATGAGATGCGGTATCGCGTTTTAAGAAGCATTAGAACACTACTGCTACGATAGGTAGACATTTGCAAACGCTATTTCCTAGCAAAGAAGTGTCGCATTTACATTCATTTGAAGTGTAGACGAGGAATACATAACACTTCGCAAATCATATCATATCTCACCATGAAACATAGAAATGAGATGCGATATCGCGTTTTAAGAAGCATTAGAACCCTATTGCTACGATACGTAGACATCTGCAAACGTTATTTCCTTGCATGGAAGTGTCGCATTTACATTCATTTGAAACGTAGACGAGGAATGCATAACACTTCGCAATCAATATTATACCTTATAATGAAACATAGATATGAGATGCAATATCTCGTTTTAAGAAGCATTTGAACTCTATTGCTACGATACCTAGACATCTGCAGACGCTATTTCCTAGCAAGGAAGTGTCGCATTTACATTCATTTGAAGTGTAGACAAGGAATACATGATACATCGCAAATCATATTATATCTATACCATGAAACATAGAAATGAGATTCGATATCGCGTTTTAAGAAGCATTAGAAAGCTAATGCTACGATGCGTAGATATGTGCAAACGTTATTTCCTAGCGAGGAAGTATCGCATTCACATTCATTTGAAGTGTAGACGAGGAATACATAACACTTCGCAAATCATGTTATATCTTACCATGAAACATAGAAATGAGATGCGATATCGCGTTTTAAGAATCATATGAACACTATTGCTACGATACGTAGACATCTGCAATCGCTATTTCCTTGCAAGGATGTGTCGCATTTACATTCATTTGAAGTGTAGGCGAGGAATACATAACACTTCGCAAATCATATTATATCTTACCATGAAACATAGAAATGAGATGCGATATCGCGTTTTAAGAAGCATTAGAACTCTATTGCTACGGTACGTAGACATCTGCAAACGCTATTTCCTTGCAAGGAAGTGTCGCATTTACATTCATTTGAAGTGTAGACGAGGAATACATAACACTTCGCAAATCATATTATATCTTACCATGAAACATAGAAATGACATGCGATATTGCGTTTTAAGAAGCATTAGAACTCTACTGCCACGATACGTACACATCTGCAATCGCTACTTCCTTGCAAGGAAGTGTCGCATTTACATTCATTTGAAGAGTAGACGAGGAATACATAACACTTCGCAAATCATATTATATCTTTCCATGAAGCATAGAAATGAGATGCGATATCGCGTTTTGAGTAGCATTCGAACTCTATTGCTACGATACCTAGACATCGGCAGACGCTATTTCCTAGCAAGGAAGTGTCGCATTTACATTCATTTGAAGTGTAGGCGAGGAATACATGATCCTTCGCAAATCATATTATATCTATACCATGAAACATAGAAATGAGATTCGATGTCGCGTTTTAAGAAGCATTAGAAAGCTATTGCTGCGACACGTAGATATCTGCAAACGCTATTTCCTAGCGAGGAAGTATCGCATTCACATTCATTTGAAGTGTAGACGAGGAATACATAACACTTCGCAAATCATGTTATATCTTACCATGAAACATAGAAATGAGATGCGATATCGCGTTTTAAGAATCATATGAACTCTATTGCTACGATACGTAGACATCTGCAATCGCTATTTCCTTGAAAGGAAGTGTCGCATTTACATTCATTTGAAGTGTAGGCGAGGAATACATAACACTTCGCAAATCATATTATATCTTACCATGAAACATAGAAATGAGATGCGATATCGCGTTTTAAGAAGCACTAGAACTCTATTGCTACGATACGTAGACATCTGCAAACGCTATTTCCTTGCAAGGAAGTGTCGCATTTACATTCATTTGAATCGTAGACGAGGAATCCATAACACTTCGCCAATCATATTATATCTTACCATGAAGCATAGAAATGAGATGCGATATCGCGTTTTAAGTAGCATTAGAACTCTATTGCTACGATACCTAGACATCGGCAGACGCTATTTCCTAGCAAGGAAGTGTCGCATTTACATTCATTTGAAGTGTAGACGAGGAATACATGATACTTCGCAAATCATATTATATCTTACCATGAAACATAGAAATGAGATGCGATATCGCGTTTTAAGAAGCATTAGAACTCTATTGCTACGATACGTAGACATCTGCAAACGCTATTTCCTTGCAAGGAAGTGTCGCATTTACATTCATTTGAATCGTAGACGAGGAATACATAACACTTCGCAAATCATATTATATCTTACCATAAAGCATAGAAATGAGATGCGATTTCGCGTTTTAAGTAGCATTAGAACTCTATTGCTACGATACCTAGACATCGGCAGACGCTATTTCCTAGCAAGGAAGTGTCGCATTTACATTCATTTGAAGTGTAGACGAGGAATACATGATACTTCGCAAATCATATTATATCTTACCATGAAACATAGAAATGAGATTCGATATCGCGTTTTAAGAAGCATTAGAAAGCTATTGCTACGATACGTAGACATCTGCAAACGCTATTTCCTAGCGAGGAAGTATCGCATTCACATTCATTTGAAGTGTAGACGAGGAGTACATAACACTTCGCAAAATCATGTTATATCTTACCATGAAACATAGAAATGAGATGCGATATCGCGTTTTAAGAATCATATGAACTCTATTGCCACGATACGTACACATCTGCAATCGCTATTTCCTTGCAAGGAAGTGTCGCATTTACATTCATTTGAAGAGTAGACGAGGAATACATAACACTTCGCAAATCATATTATATCTTTCCATGAAGCATAGAAATGAGATGCGATATCGCGTTTTAAGTAGCATTAGAACTCTATTGCTACGATACCTAGACATCGGCAGACGCTAGTTCCTAGCAAGGAAGTGTCGTATTTACATTCATTTGAAGCGTAGACGAGGAATACATGATACTTCGCAAATCATATTATATCTTACCATAAAACATAGAAATGAGATGCGATATCGTGTTTTAAGAAGCATTAGAACCCTATTGCTACGATACGTAGACATCTGCAAACGCTATTTCCTTGCAAGGAAGTGTCGCATTTACATTCATTTGAAGTGTAGACGAGGAATACATGATACTTCGCAAATCATATTATATCTTACCATGAAACATAGAAATGAGATGCGATATCGCGTTTTAAGAAGCATTAGAACACTATTTCTACGATAGGTAGACATTTGCAAACGCTATTTCCTAGCAAAGAAGTGTCGCATTTACATTCATTTGAAGTGTAGACGAGGAATACATAACACTTCGCAAATCATATTATATCTTACCATGAAGCATTGAAATGAGATGCGATGTCGCGTTTTAAGAAGCATTAGAACTCTATTGCTACGATACCTAGACATCTGCAGACGCTATTTCCTAGCAAGGAAGTGTCGCATTTACAATCATTTGAAGTGTAGACGAGGAATACGTGATACTTCGCAAATCATATTATATCTTACCACGAAACATAGAAATGAGATGCGATATCGCATTTTGAGAAGCATTAGAACACTATTGCTACGATAGTTAGACATTTGCAAACGCTATTTCCTAGCAAAGAAGTGTCGCATTTACATTCATTTGAAGTGTAGACGAGGAATACATAACACATCGCAAATCATATTATATCTTACCATGAAACATAGAAATGAGATGCGATATCGCGTTTTAAGAAGCATTAGAACTCTATTGCTACGATGCGTAGACAACTGCAAACGCTATTTCCTAGCGAGGAAGTGTCGCATTCACATTCATTTGAAGTGTAGACGAGGAATACATGACACTTCGCAAATCATATTATATCTTACCATGAAACATAGAAATGAGATGCGATATCGCGTTTTAAGAAGCATTAGAACACTATTGCTACGATAGGTAGACATTTGCAAACGCTATTTCCTAGCAAAGAAGTGTCGCATTTACATTCATTTGAAGTGTAGACGAGGAATACATAACACTTCGCAAATCATATTATATCTTACCATGAAACATAGAAATGACATGCGATATTGCGTTTTGAGAAGCATTAGAACTCTATTGCTACGATACCTAGACATCTGCAGACGCTATTTACTAGCAAGGAAGTGTCGCATTTACATTCATTTGAAGTGTAGACGAGGAATACATGATACTTCGCAAATCATATTATATCTATACCATGAAACATAGAAATGAGATTCGATATCGCGTTTTAAGAAGCATTAGAAAGCTATTGCTACGATACGTAGATATCTGCAAACGCTATTTCCTAGCGAGGAAGTATCGCATTCACATTCATTTGAAGTGTAGACGAGGAATACATAACACTTCGCAAATCATGTTATATCTTACCATGAAACATAGAAATGAGATGCGATATCGCGTTTTAAGAATCATATGAAATCTATTGCTACGATACGTAGACATCTGCAATCGCTATTTCCTTGCAAGGAAGTGTCGCATTTACTTTCATTTGAAATGTAGACGAGGAATACATAACACTTCGCAAATCATATTATATCTTACCATGAAACATAGAAATGAGGTGCGATATCGCGTTTTAAGAAGCATTAGAACACTATTGCTGCGATAGGTAGACATTTGCAAACGCTATTTCCCTGCAAGGAAGTGTCACATTTACATTCATTTGAATCGTAGACGGGGAATGCATAACACTTCGCAATGAATATTATATCTTACCATGAAGCATAGAAATGAGATGCGATATCGCGTTTTAAGTAGCATTAGAACTCTATTGCTACGATACCTAGATATCGGCAGACGCTATTTCCTAGCAAGGAAGTGTCGCATTTACATTCATTTGAAGTGTAGACGAGGAATACATGATACTTCGCAAATCATATTATATCTTACCATGAAACATAGAAATGAGATGCGATATCGCGTTTTAAGAAGCATTAGAACTCTATTGCTACGATACCTAGACATCTGCAGACGCTATTTCCTTGCAAGGAAGTGTCGCATTTACATTCATTTGAAGTGTAGACGAGGAATACATGACACTTCGCAAATCATATTATATCTTACCATGAAACATAGAAATGAGATGCGATATCGCGTTTTAAGAAGCATTAGAACACTATTGCTACGATAGGTAGACATTTGCAAACGCTATTTCCTAGCAAAGAAGTGTCGCATTTACATTCATTTGAAGTGTAGGCGAGGAATACATAACACTTCGCAAATCATATTATATCTTACCATGAAACATAGAAATGAGATGCGATATCGCGTTTTAAGAAGCATTAGAACTCTATTGCTACGATACGTAGACATCTGCAAACGCTATTTCCCTGCAAGGAAGTGTCACATTTACATTCATTTGAATCGTAGACGGGGAATGCATAACACTTCGCAATGAATATTATATCTCATCATGAAACATAGATATGAGATGCAATATCTCGTTTTAAGAAGCGTTTGAACTCTATTGCTTCGATACGTAGACATCTGCAAAAGCTATTTCCTAGCAAGGAAGTGTCGCATTTACATTCATTTGAAGTGTAGACGAGGAATACATGATCCTTCGCATATCATATTATATCTATACCATGAAACATAGAAATGAGATTCGATGTCGCGTTTTAAGAAGCATTAGAAAGCTATTGCTACGACACGTAGATATCTGCAAACGCTATTTCCTAGCGAGGAAGTATCGCATTCACATTCATTTGAAGTGTAGACGAGGAATACATAACACTTCGCAAATCATGTTATATCTTACCATGAAACATAGAAATGAGATGCGATATCGCGTTTTAAGAATCATATGAACTCTATTGCTACGATACGTAGACATCTGCAATCGCTATTTCCTTGCAAGGAAGTGTCGCATTTACATTCATTTGAAGTGTAGGCGAGGAATACATAACACTTCGCAAATCATATTACATCTTACCATGAAACATAGAAATGAGATGCGATATCGCGTTTTAAGAAGCACTAGAACTCTATTGCTACTATACGTAGACATCAGCAAACGCTATTTCCTTGCAAGGAAGTGTCGCATTTACATTCATTTGAATCGTAGACGAGGAATCCATAACACTTCGCCAATCATATTATATCTTACCATGAAGCATAGAAATGAGATGCGATATCGCGTTTTAAGTAGCATTAGAACTCTATTGCTACGATACCTAGACATCGGCAGACGCTATTTCCTAGCAAGGAAGTGTCGCATTTACATTCATTTGAAGTGTAGACGAGGAATACATGATACTTCGCAAATCATATTATATCTTTCCATGAAACATAGAAATGAGATGCGATATCGCGTTTTAAGAAGCATTAGAACTCTATTGCTACGATACGTAGACATCTGCAAACGCTATTTCCTTGCAAGGAAGTGTCGCATTTACATACCTTTGAATCGTAGACGAGGAATACATAACACTTCGCAAATCATATTATATCTTACCATAAAGCATAGAAATGAGATGCGATATCGCGTTTTAAGTAGCATTAGAACTCTATTGCTACGATACCTAGACATCGGCAGACGCTATTTCCTAGCAAGGAAGTGTCGCATTTACATTCATTTGAAGTGTAGACGAGGAATACATGATACTTCGCAAATCATATTATATCTTACCATGAAACATAGAAATGAGATTCGATATCGCGTTTTAAGAAGCATTAGAAAGCTATTGCTACGATACGTAGACATCTGCAAACGCTATTTCCTAGCGAGGAAGTATCGCATTCACATTCATTTGAAGTGTAGACGAGGAGTACATAACACTTCGCAAAATCATGTTATATCTTACCATGAAACATAGAAATGAGATGCGATATCGCGTTTTAAGAATCATATGAACTCTATTGCCACGATACGTACACATCTGCAATCGCTATTTCCTTGCAAGGAAGTGTCGCATTTACATTCATTTGAAGAGTAGACGAGGAATACATAACACTTCGCAAATCATATTATATCTTTCCATGAAGCATAGAAATGAGATGCGATATCGCGTTTTGAGTAGCATTCGAACTCTATTGCTACGATACCTAGACATCGGCAGACGCTATTTCCTAGCAAGGAAGTGTCGCATTTACATTCATTTGAAGTGTAGACGAGGAATACATGATACTTCGCAAATCATATTATATCTTACCATGAAACATAGAAATGAGATGCGATATCGCGTTTTAAGAAGCATTAGAACCCTATTGCTACGATACGTAGACATCTGCAAACGTTATTTCCTTGCATGGAAGTGTCGCATTTACATTCATTTGAAACGTAGACGAGGAATGCATAACACTTCGCAATCAATATTATACCTTATAATGAAACATAGATATGAGATGCAATATCTCGTTTTAAGAAGCATTTGAACTCTATTGCTACGATACCTAGACATCTGCAGACGCTATTTCCTAGCAAGGAAGTGTCGCATTTACATTCATTTTAAGTGTAGACAAGGAATACATGATACATCGCAAATCATATTATATCTATACCATGAAACATAGAAATGAGATTCGATGTCGCGTTTTAAGAAGCATTAGAAAGCTATTGCTACGATACGTAGATATGTGCAAACGTTATTTCCTAGCGAGGAAGTATCGCATTCACATTCATTTGAAGTGTAGACGAGGAATACATAACACTTCGCAAATCATGTTATATCTTACCATGAAACATAGAAATGAGATGCGATATCGCGTTTTAAGAATCATATGAACACTATTGCTACGATACGTAGACATCTGCAATCGCTATTTCCTTGCAAGGAAGTGTCGCATTTACATTCATTTGAAGTGTAGGCTAGGAATACATAACACTTCCCAAATCATATTATATCTTACCATGAAACATAGAAATGAGATTTGATATCGCGTTTTAAGAAGCATTAGAAAGCTATTGCTACGATACGTAGACATCTGCAATCGCTATTTCCTTGCAAGGAAGTGTCGCATTTACATTCATTTGAAGTGTAGGCGAGGAATACATAACACTTCGCAAATCATATTATATCTTACCATGAAACATAGAAATGAGATGCGATATCGCGTTTTAAGAAGCATTAGAACTCTATTGCTACGGTTCGTAGACATCTGCAAACGCTATTTCCTTGCAAGGAAGTGTCGCATTTACATTCATTTGAATCGTAGACGAGGAATACATAACACTTCGCAGATCATATTATATCTTACCATGAAGCATAGAAATGAGATGCGATATCGCGTTTTAAGTAGCATTAGAACTCTATTGCTACGATACCTAGACATCGGCAGACGCTAGTTCCTAGCAAGGAAGTGTCGTATTTACATTCATTTGAAGCGTAGACGAGGAATACATGATACTTCGCAAATCATATTATATCTTACCATAAAACATAGAAATGAGATGCGATATCGTGTTTTAAGAAGCATTAGAACCCTATTGCTACGATACGTAGACATCTGCAAACGCTATTTCCTTGCAAGGAAGTGTCGCATTTACATTCATTTGAAGTGTAGACGAGGAATACATGATACTTCGCAAATCATATTATATCTTACCATGAAACATAGAATTGAGATGCGATATCGCGTTTTAAGAAGCATTAGAACACTATTTCTACGATAGGTAGACATTTGCAAACGCTATTTCCTAGCAAAGAAGTGTCGCATTTACATTCATTTGAAGTGTAGACGAGGAATACATAACACTTCGCAAATCATATTATATCTTACCATGAAGCATTGAAATGAGATGCGATGTCGCGTTTTTAAGAAGCATTAGAACTCTATTGCTACGATACCTAGACATCTGCAGACGCTATTTCCTAGCAAGGAAGTGTCGCATTTACAATCATTTGAAGTGTAGACGAGGAATACGTGATACTTCGCAAATCATATTATATCTTACCACGAAACATAGAAATGAGATGCGATATCGCATTTTGAGAAGCATTAGAACACTATTGCTACGATAGGTAGACATTTGCAAACGCTATTTCCTAGCAAAGAAGTGTCGCATTTACATTCATTTGAAGTGTAGACGAGGAATACATAACACATCGCAAATCATATTATATCTTACCATGAAACATAGAAATGAGATGCGATATCGCGTTTTAAGAAGCATTAGAACTCTATTGCTACGATACGTAGACAACTGCAAACGCTATTTCCTAGCGAGGAAGTGTCGCATTCACATTCATTTGAAGTGTAGACGAGGAATACATGACACTTCGCAAATCATATTATATCTTACCATGAAACATAGAAATGAGATGCGATATCGCGTTTTAAGAAGCATTAGAACACTATTGCTACGATAGGTAGACATTTGCAAACGCTATTTCCTAGCAAAGAAGTGTCGCATTTACATTCATTTGAAGTGTAGACGAGGAATACATAACACTTCGCAAATCATATTATATCTTACCATGAAACATAGAAATGACATGCGATATTGCGTTTTGAGAAGCATTAGAACTCTATTGCTACGATACCTAGACATCTGCAGACGCTATTTACTAGCAAGGAAGTGTCGCATTTACATTCATTTGAAGTGTAGACGAGGAATACATGATACTTCGCAAATCATATTATACCTATACCATGAAACATAGAAATGAGATTCGATATCGCGTTTTAAGAAGCATTAGAAAGCTATTGCTACGATACGTAGATATCTGCAAACGCTATTTCCTAGCGAGGAAGTATCGCATTCACATTCATTTGAAGTGTAGACGAGGAATACATAACACTTCGCAAATCATGTTATATCTTACCATGAAACATAGAAATGAGATGCGATATCGCGTTTTAAGAATCATATGAAATCTATTGCTACGATACGTAGACATCTGCAATCGCTATTTCCTTGCAAGGAAGTGTCGCATTTACTTTCATTTGAAATGTAGACGAGGAATACATAACACTTCGCAAATCATATTATATCTTACCATGAAACATAGAAATGAGATGCGATATCGCGTTTTAAGAAGCATTAGAACACTATTGCTGCGATAGGTAGACATTTGCAAACGCTATTTCCCTGCAAGGAAGTGTCACATTTACATTCATTTGAATCGTAGACGGGGAATGCATAACACTTCGCAATGAATATTATATCTTACCATGAAGCATAGAAATGAGATGCGATATCGCGTTTTAAGTAGCATTAGAACTCTGTTGCTACGATACCTAGATATCGGCAGACGCTATTTCCTAGCAAGGAAGTGTCGCATTTACATTCATTTGAAGTGTAGACGAGGAATACATGATACTTCGCAAATCATATTATATCTTACCATGAAACATAGAAATGAGATGCGATATCGCGTTTTAAGAAGCATTAGAACTCTATTGCTACGATACCTAGACATCTGCAGACGCTATTTCCTTGCAAGGAAGTGTCGCATTTACATTCATTTGAAGTGTAGACGAGGAATACATGACACTTCGCAAATCATATTATATCTTACCATGAAACATAGAAATGAGATGCGATATCGCGTTTTAAGAAGCATTAGAACACTATTGCTACGATAGGTAGACATTTGCAAACGCTATTTCCTAGCAAAGAAGTGTCGCATTTACATTCATTTGAAGTGTAGGCGAGGAATACATAACACTTCGCAAATCATATTATATCTTACCATGAAACATAGAAATGAGATGCGATATCGCGTTTTAAGAAGCATTAGAACTCTATTGCTACGATACGTAGACATCTGCAAACGCTATTTCCCTGCAAGGAAGTGTCACATTTACATTCATTTGAATCGTAGACGGGGAATGCATAACACTTCGCAATGAATATTATATCTCATCATGAAACATAGATATGAGATGCAATATCTCGTTTTAAGAAGCGTTTGAACTCTATTGCTTCGATACGTAGACATCTGCAAAAGCTATTTCCTAGCAAGGAAGTGTCGCATTTACATTCATTTGAAGTGTAGACGAGGAATACATGATCCTTCGCATATCATATTATATCTATACCATGAAACATAGAAATGAGATTCGATGTCGCGTTTTAAGAAGCATTAGAAAGCTATTGCTACGACACGTAGATATCTGCAAACGCTATTTCCTAGCGAGGAAGTATCGAATTCACATTCATTTGAAGTGTAGACGAGGAATACATAACACTTCGCAAATCATGTTATATCTTACCATGAAACATAGAAATGAGATGCGATATCGCGTTTTAAGAATCATATGAACTCTATTGCTACGATACGTAGACATCTGCAATCGCTATTTCCTTGCAAGGAAGTGTCGCATTTACATTCATTTGAAGTGTAGGCGAGGAATACATAACACTTCGCAAATCATATTACATCTTACCATGAAACATCGAAATGAGATGCGATATCGCGTTTTAAGAAGCACTAGAACTCTATTGCTACTATACGTAGACATCAGCAAACGCTATTTCCTTGCAAGGAAGTGTCGCATTTACATTCATTTGAATCGTAGACGAGGAATCCATAACACTTCGCCAATCATATTATATCTTACCATGAAGCATAGAAATGAGATGCGATATCGCGTTTTAAGTAGCATTAGAACTCTATTGCTACGATACCTAGACATCGGCAGACGCTATTTCCTAGCAAGGAAGTGTCGCATTTACATTCATTTGAAGTGTAGACGAGGAATACATGATACTTCGCAAATCATATTATATCTTTCCATGAAACATAGAAATGAGATGCGATATCGCGTTTTAAGAAGCATTAGAACTCTATTGCTACGATACGTAGACATCTGCAAACGCTATTTCCTTGCAAGGAAGTGTCGCATTTACATACCTTTGAATCGTAGACGAGGAATACATAACACTTCGCAAATCATATTATATCTTACCATAAAGCATAGAAATGAGATGCGATATCGCGTTTTAAGTAGCATTAGAACTCTATTGCTACGATACCTAGACATCGGCAGACGCTATTTCCTAGCAAGGAAGTGTCGCATTTACATTCATTTGAAGTGTAGACGAGGAATACATGATACTTCGCAAATCAAATTATATCTTACCATGATACATAGAAATGAGATTCGACATCGCGTTTTAAGAAGCATTAGTAAGCTATTGCTACGATACGTAGACATCTGCAAACGCTATTTCCCAGCGAGGAAGTATCGCATTCACATTCATTTGAAGTGTAGACGAGGAATACATAACACTTCGCAAATCATGTTATATCTTACCATGAAACATAGAAATGAGATGCGATATCGCGTTTTAAGAATCATATGAACTCTATTGCTACGAGACGTAGACATCTGCAATCGCTATTTCCTTGCAAGGAAGTATCTCATTTACAATCATTTGTAGTGTAGACGAGGAATACATGACACTTCGCAAATCATATTATATCTTACCATGAAACATAGAAATGAGATGCGATATCGCGTTTTAAGAAGCATTAGAACTCTATTGCTACGATACCTAGACATCTGCAGACGCTATTTCCTAGCAAGGAAGTATCGCATTTACATTCATTTGTAGTGTAGACGAGGAATGCATGACACTTCGCAAATCATGTTATATCTTACCATGAAACATAGAAATGAGATGCGATATCGCGTTTTAAGAAGCATTAGAACACTATTGCTATGATAGGTAGACATTTGCAAACGCTATTTCCTAGCAAAGAAGTGTCGCATTTACATTCATTTGAAGTGTAGAGGAGGAATACATAACACTTCGCAAATCATGTTATATCTTACCGTGAAACATAGAAATGAGATGCGATATCGCGTTTTAAGAATCATATGAACTCTATTGCTACGATACGTAGACATCTGCAATCGCTATTTCCTTGCAAGGAAGTGTCGCATTTACATTCATTTGAAGTGTAGACGAGGAAGACATAACGCTTCGCAAATCATATTATATCTTACCATGAAACATAGAAATGAGATGCGATATCGCGTTTTAAGAAGCATTAGAACTCTATTGCTACGATACGTAGATATCTTCAAACGCTATTTCCTAGCGAGGAGGTGTCGCATTCACATTCATTTGAAGTGTAGAAGAGGAATACATGGCACTTCGCAAATCATATTATATCTTACCATGAAACGTAGAAATGAGATGCAATATAGCGTTTTAAGAATCATAAGAACTCTATAGCTAAGATACGTAGACATCTGCAAACGCTATTTCCTTGCATGGAAGTGTCGCATTTACATTCATTTTGAACCGTAGACGAGGAATCCATAACACTTCGCAATGAATATTATATCTTATCATGAAACATAGATATGAGATGCGATATCGCGTTATAAGTAGCATTAGAACTATATTGCTACGATACCTAGACATCTGCAGACGCTATTTCCTAGCAAGGAAGTGTCGCATTTACATTCATTTGAAGTGTAGACGAGGAATACATGATACTTCGCTAATCATATTATATCTTACCATGAAACATAGAAATGAGATGCGATATCGCGTTTTAAGAAGCAGTAGAACACTATTGCTACGATAGGTAGACATTTGCATACGCTATTTCCCAGCAAAGAAGTGTCGCATTTACATTCATTTGAAGTGTAGACGAGGAATACATAACACTTCGCAAATCATATTATATCTTACCATGAAACATAGAAATGAGATGCGATATCGCGTTTTAAGTATCATATGAACTCTATTGCTACGATACGTAGACATCTGCAATCGCTATTTCCTTCCAAGGAAGTGTCGCATTTACATTCATTTGAATCGTAGACGAGGAATGCATAACACTTCGCAATGAATATTATATCTTATCAGGAAACATAGATATGAGATGCAATATCTCGTTTTAAGAATCATATGAACTCTATTGCTACGATACGTAGACATCTGCAGACGCCATTTCCTTGCATGGAAGTGTCGCATTTACATTCATTTGAAGTGTAGACGAGGAATACATAACACTTCGCAATGAATATTTTATCTCATCATGAAACATAGATATGAGATGCAATATCTCGTTTTAAGAAGCATTAGAAAGCTATTGCTACGATACATAGACATCTGCAAACGCTATTTCCTAGCGAGGAAGTATCGCATTCATATTCATTTGAAGTGTAGACGAGGAATACATAACACTTCGCAAATCATGTTATATCTTACCATGAAACATAGAAATGAGATGCGATATCGCGTTTTAAGAATCATATGAACTCTATTGCTACGATACGTAGACATCTGCAATCGCTATTTCCATGCAAGGAAGTGTCGCATTTACATTCATTTGAAGTGTAGACGAGGAATACATAACACTTCGCAAATCATATTATATCTTACCATGAAACATAGAAATGAGATGCGATATCGCGTTTTAAGAAGCACTAGAACTGTATTGCTACGATACCTAGACATCTGCAGACGCTATTTCCTAGCAAGGAAGTGTCGCATTTACATTCATTTGAAGTGTAGACGAGGAATACATAACACTTCGCAAATCATATTATATCTTACCATGAAACATAGAAATGAGATGCGATATCGCGTTTTAAGAAGCATTAGAACTCTATTGCTACGATACGTAGATATCTTCAAACGCTATTTCCTAGCGAGGAAGTGTCGCATTCACATTCATTTGAAGTGTAGACGAGGAATACATGGCACTTCGCAAATCATATTATATCTTACCATGAAACGTAGAAATGAGATGCAATATAGCGTTTTAAGAATCATAAGAACTCTATAGCTAAGATACGTAGACATCTGCAAACGCTATTTCCTTGCATGGAAGTGTCGCATTTACATTCATTTGAACCGTAGACGAGGAATCCATAACACTTCGCAATGAATATTATATCTTATCATGAAACATAGATATGAGATGCGATATCGCGTTATAAGTAGCATTAGAACTATATTGCTACGATACCTAGACATCTGCAGACGCTATTTCCTAGCAAGGAAGTGTCGCATTTACATTCATTTGAAGTGTAGACGAGGAATACATGATACTTCGCTAACCATATTATATCTTACCATGAAACATAGAAATGAGATGCGATATCGCGTTTTAAGAAGCATTAGAACACTATTTCTACGATAGGTAGACATTTGCAAACGCTATTTCCTAGCAAAGAAGTGTCGCATTTACATTCATTTGAAGTGTAGACGAGGAATACATAACACTTCGCAAATCATATTATATCTTACCATGAAGCATTGAAATGAGATGCGATGTCGCGTTTTAAGAAGCATTAGAACTCTATTGCTACGATACCTAGACATCTGCAGACGCTATTTCCTAGCAAGGAAGTGTCGCATTTACAATCATTTGAAGTGTAGACGAGGAATACGTGATACTTCGCAAATCATATTATATCTTACCATGAAACATAGAAATGAGATGCGATATCGCGTTTTGAGAAGCATTAGAACACTATTGCTACGACAGGTAGACATTTGCAAACGCTATTTCCTAGCAAAGAAGTGTCGCATTTACATTCATTTGAAGTGTAGACGAGGAATACATAACACTTCGCAAATCATATTATATCTTATCAAGAAACATAGAAATGAGATGCGATATCGCGTTTTAAGAAGCATTAGAACTCTATTGCTACGATACGTAGACATCTGCAAACGCTATTTCCTAGCGAGGAAGTGTCGCATTCACATTCATTTGAAGTGTAGACGAGGAATACATGACAATTCGCAAATCATATTATATCTTATCATGAAACATAGATATGAGATGCAATATCTCGTTTTAAGAAGCATTTGAACTCTATTGCTACGATACCTAGATATCTGCAGACGCTATTTCCTAGCAAGGAAGTGTCGCATTTACATTCATTTGAAGTGTAGACGAGGAATACATGATACTTCGCAAATCATATTATATCTATACCATGAAACATAGAAATGAGATTCGATATCGCGTTTTAAGAAGCATTAGAAAGCTATTGCTACGATACGTAGATATCTGCAATCGCTATTTCCTTGCAAGGAAGTGTCGCATTTACATTCATTTGAAGTGTAGACGAGGAATACATATCACTTCGCAAATCATATTATATCTTATCATGAAACATAGAAATGAGATGCGATATCGCGTTTTAAGAAGCATTAGAACTCTATTGCTACGATACGTAGACATCTGCAAACGCTATTTCCTAGCGAGGAAGTGTCGCATTCACATTCATTTGAAGTGTAGACGAGGAATACATAACGCTTCGCAAATCATGTTATATCTTACCATGAAACATAGAAATGAGATGCGATATCGCGTTTTAAGAAGCAGTAGAACACTATTGCTACGATAGGTAGACATTTGCAAACGCTATTTCCCAGCAAAGAAGTGTCGCATTTACATTCATTTGAAGTGTAGACGAGGAATACATAACACTTCGCAAATCATATTATATCTTACCACGAAACATAGAAATCAGATGCGATATCGCGTTTTATGAAGCATTAGAACTCTATTGCTACGATACGTAGAAATCTGCAAACGCTATTTCCTAGCGAGGAAGTGTCGCATTCACATTCATTTGAATTGTAGACGAGGAATACATAACACTTCGCAAATCATATTATATCTTACCATGAAACGTAGAAGTGAGATGCAATATAGCGTTTTTAGAATCATAAGAACTCTATTGCTACGATACGTAGACATCTGCAAATGCTATTTCCTAGCGAGGAAGTGTCGCATTCACATTCATTTGAAGTGTAGACGAGGAATACATGACACTTCGCAAATCATATTATATCTTACCATGAAACATAGAAATGAGATGCGATATCGCGTTTTAAGAAGCATTAGAACACTATTGCTACGATAGGTAGACATTTGCAAACGCTATTTCCTAGCAAAGAAGTGTCGCATTTACATTCATTTGAAGTGTAGACGAGGAATACATAACACTTCGCAAATCATATTATATCTTACCATGAAACATAGAAATGAGATTCGATATCGCGTTTTAAGAAGCATTAGAAAGCTATTGCTACGATACGTAGACATCTGCAAACGCTATTTCCTAGCAAGGAAGTGTCGCATTTACATTCATTTGAGGTGTAGACGAGGAATACATGATACTTCGCAAATCATATTTTATCTATACCATGAAACATAGAAATGGGATTCGATATCGCGTTTTAAGAAGCATTAGAAAGCTATTGCTACGACACGTAGATATCTGCAAACGCTATTTCCTAGCGAGGAATTATCGCATTCACATTCATTTGAAGTGTAGACGAGGAATACATAACGCTTCGCAAATCATGCTATATCTTACCATGAAACATAGAAATGAGATGGGATATCGCGTTTTAAGAAGCAGTAGAACACTATTGCTACGATAGGTAGACATTTGCAAACGCTATTTCCCAGCAAAGAAGTGTCGCATTTACATTCATTTGAAGTGTAGACGAGGAATACATAACACTTCGCAAATCATATTATATCTTACCATGAAACATAGAAATGAGATGCGATATCGCGTTTTATGAAGCATTAGAACTCTATTGCTACGATACGTAGACATCTGCAAACGCTATTTCCTTGCATGGAAGTGTCGCATTTACATTCATTTGAAACGTAGACGAGGAATGCATAACACTTCGCAATGAATATTATATCTTATCATGAAACATAGATATGAGATGCAATATCTCGTTTTAAGAAGCATTTGAACTCTATTGCTACGATACCTAGATATCTGCAGACGCTATTTCCTAGCAAGGAAGTGTCGCATTTACATTCATTTGAAGTGTAGACGAGGAATACATGATACTTCTCAAATCATATTATATCTATACCATGAAACATAGAAATGAGATTCGATATCGCGTTTTAAGAAGCATTAGAAAGCTATTGCTACGATACGTAGATATCTGCAATCGCTATTTCCTTGCAAGGAAGTGTCGCATTTACATTCATTTGAAGTGTAGACGAGGAATACATATCACTTCGCAAATCATATTATATCTTATCATGAAACATAGAAATGAGATGCAATATCGCGTTTTAAGAAGCATTAGAACTCTATTGCTACGATACGTAGACATCTGCAAACGCTATTTCCTAGCGAGGAAGTGTCGCATTCACATTCATTTGAAGTGTAGACGAGGAATACATAACGCTTCGCAAATCATGTTATATCTTACCATGAAACATAGAAATGAGATGCGATATCGCGTTTTAAGAAGCAGTAGAACACTATTGCTACGATAGGTAGACATTTGCAAACGCTATTTCCCAGCAAAGAAGTGTCGCATTTACATTCATTTGAAGTGTAGACGAGGAATACATAACACTTCGCAAATCATATTATATCTTACCACGAAACATAGAAATCAGATGCGATATCGCGTTTTATGAAGCATTAGAACTCTATTGCTACGATACGTAGAAATCTGCAAACGCTATTTCCTAGCGAGGAAGTGTCGCATTCACATTCATTTGAATTGTAGACGAGGAATACATAACACTTCGCAAATCATATTATATCTTACCATGAAACGTAGAAGTGAGATGCAATATAGCGTTTTTAGAATCATAAGAACTCTATTGCTACGATACGTAGACATCTGCAAATGCTATTTCCTAGCGAGGAAGTGTCGCATTCACATTCATTTGAAGTGTAGACGAGGAATACATGACACTTCGCAAATCATATTATATCTTACCATGAAACATAGAAATGAGATGCGATATCGCGTTTTAAGAAGCATTAGAACACTATTGCTACGATAGGTAGACATGTGCAAACGCTATTTCCTAGCAAAGAAGTGTCGCATTTACATTCATTTGAAGTGTAGACGAGGAATACATAACACTTCGCAAATCATATTATATCTTACCATGAAACATAGAAATGAGATTCGATATCGCGTTTTAAGAAGCATTAGAAAGCTATTGCTACGATACGTAGACATCTGCAAACGCTATTTCCTAGCAAGGAAGTGTCGCATTTACATTCATTTGAGGTGTAGACGAGGAATACATGATACTTCGCAAATCATATTTTATCTATACCATGAAACATAGAAATGGGATTCGATATCGCGTTTTAAGAAGCATTAGAAAGCTATTGCTACGACACGTAGATATCTGCAAACGCTATTTCCTAGCGAGGAATTATCGCATTCACATTCATTTGAAGTGTAGACGAGGAATACATAACGCTTCGCAAATCATGCTATATCTTACCATGAAACATAGAAATGAGATGGGATATCGCGTTTTAAGAAGCAGTAGAACACTATTGCTACGATAGGTAGACATTTGCAAACGCTATTTCCCAGCAAAGAAGTGTCGCATTTACATTCATTTGAAGTGTAGACGAGGAATACATAACACTTCGCAAATCATATTATATCTTACCATGAAACATAGAAATGAGATGCGATATCGCGTTTTATGAAGCATTAGAACTCTATTGCTACGATACGTAGAAATCTGCAAACGCTATTTCTTAGCGAGGAAGTGTCGCATTCACATTCATTTGAATTGTAGACGAGGAATACATAACACTTCGCAAATCATATTATATCTTACCATGAAACGTAGAAGTGAGATGCAATATAGCGTTTTTAGAATCATAAGAACTCTATTGCTACGATACGTAGACATCTGCAAATGCTATTTCCTTGCATGGAAGTGTCGCATTTACATTCATTTGAATCGTAGACGAGGAATGCATAACACTTCGCAATGAATATTATATCTTATCATCAAACATAGATATGAGATGCAATATCTCGTTTTAAGAAGCATTAGAAAGCTATTGCTACGATACGTAGACATCTGCAAACGCTATTTCCTAGCGAGGAAGTATCGCATTCACATTCATTTGATGTGTAGACGAGGAATACATAACACTTCGCAAATCATGTTATATCTTACCATGAAACATAGAAATTAGATGCGATATCGCGTTTTAAGAATCATTTGAACTCTATTGCTACGATACGTAGACATCTGCAGTCGCTATTTCCTTGCAAGGAAGTGTCGCATTAACATTCATTTGAAGTGTAGACGAGGAATACATGATACTTCGCAAATCATATTATATCTTACCATGAAACATAGAAATGAGATGCGATATCGCGTTTTAAGAAGCATTAGAACACTATTTCTACGATAGGTAGACATTTGCAAACGCTATTTCCTAGCAAAGAAGTGTCGCATTTACATTCATTTGAAGTGTAGACGAGGAATACATAACACTTCGCAAATCATATTATATCTTACCATGAAGCATTGAAATGAGATGCGATGTCGCGTTTTAAGAAGCATTAGAACTCTATTGCTACGATACCTAGACATCTGCAGACGCTATTTCCTAGCAAGGAAGTGTCGCATTTACAATCATTTGAAGTGTAGACGAGGAATACGTGATACTTCGCAAATCATATTATATCTTACCACGAAACATAGAAATGAGATGCGATATCGCATTTTGAGAAGCATTAGAACACTATTGCTACGACAGGTAGACATTTGCAAACGCTATTTCCTAGCAAAGAAGTGTCGCATTTACATTCATTTGAAGTGTAGGCGAGGAATACATAACACATCGCAAATCATATTATATCTTACCATGAAACATAGAAATGAGATGCGATATCGCGTTTTAAGAAGCATTAGAACTCTATTGCTACGATACGTAGACAACTGCAAACGCTATTTCCTAGCGAGGAAGTGTCGCATTCACATTCATTTGAAGTGTAGACAAGGAATACATGACACTTCGCAAATTATATTATATCTTACCATGAAACATAGAAATGAGATGCGATATCGCGTTTTAAGAAGCATTAGAACACTATTGCTACGATAGGTAGACATTTGCAAACGCTATTTCCTAGCAAAGAAGTGTCGCATTTACATTCATTTGAAGTGTAGACGAGGAATACATAACACTTCGCAAATCATATTATATCTTACCATGAAACATAGAAATGACATGCGATATTGCGTTTTAAGAAGCATTAGAACTCTATTGCTACGATACCTAGACATCTGCAGACGCTATTTACTAGCAAGGAAGTGTCGCATTTACATTCATTTGAAGTGTAGACGAGGAATACATGATACTTCGCAAATCATATTATATCTATACCATGAAACATAGAAATGAGATTCGATATCGCGTTTTAAGAAGCATTAGAAAGCTATTGCTACGATACGTAGATATCTGCAAACGCTATTTCCTAGCGAGGAAGTATCGCATTCACATTCATTTGAAGTGTAGACGAGGAATACATAACACTTCGCAAATCATGTTATATCTTACCATGAAACATAGAAATGAGATGCGATATCGCGTTTTAAGAATCATATGAACTCTATTGCTACGATACGTAGACATCTGCAATCGCTATTTCCTTGCAAGGAAGTGTCGCATTTACTTTCATTTGAAATGTAGACGAGGAATACATAACACTTCGCAAATCATATTATATCTTACCATGAAATATAGAAATGAGATGCGATATCGCGTTTTAAGAAGCATTAGAACACTATTGCTGCGATAGGTAGACATTTGCAAACGCTATTTCCCTGCAAGGAAGTGTCACATTTACATTCATTTGAATCGTAGACGGGGAATGCATAACACTTCGCAATGAATATTATATCTTACCATGAAGCATAGAAATGAGATGCGATATCGCGTTTTAAGTAGCATTAGAACTCTATTGCTACGATACCTAGATATCGGCAGACGCTATTTCCTAGCAAGGAAGTGTCGCATTTACATTCATTTGAAGTGTAGACGAGGAATACATGATACTTCGCAAATCATATTATATCTTACCATGAAACATAGAAATGAGATGCGATATCGCGTTTTAAGAAGCATTAGAACTCTATTGCTACGATACGTAGACATTTGCAAACGCTTTTTCCTAGCAAAGAAGTGTCGCATTTACATTCATTTGAAGTGTAGGCGAGGAATACATAACACTTCGCAAATCATATTATATCTTACCATGAAACATAGAAATGAGATGCGATATCGCGTCTTAAGAAGCATTAGAATACTATTGCTGCGATAGGTAGACATTTGCAAACGCTATTTCCTAGCAAAGAAGTGTCGCATTTACATTCATTTCAAGTGTAGACGAGGAATACATAACACTTCGCAAATCATATTATATCTTACCATGAAACATAGAAATGACATGCGATATTGCGTTTTAAGAAGCATTAGAACTCTATTGCTACGATACCTAGACATCTGCAGACGCTATTTCCTTGCAAGGAAGTGTCGCATTTACATTCATTTGAAGTGTAGACGAGGAATACATGACACTTCGCAAATCATATTATATCTTACCATGAAACATAGAAATGAGATGCGATATCGCGTTTTAAGAAGCTTTAGAACACTATTGCTACGATAGGTAGACATTTGCAAACGCTATTTCCTAGCAAAGAAGTGTCGCATTTACATTCATTTGAAGTGTAGGCGAGGAATCCATAACACTTCGCCAATCATATTATATCTTACCATGAAGCATAGGAATGAGATGCGATATCGCGTTTTAAGTAGCATTAGAACTCTATTGCTACGATACCTAGACATCGGCAGACGCTATTTCCTAGCAAGGAAGTGTCGCATTTACATTCATTTGAAGTGTAGACGAGGAATACATGATACTTCGCAAATCATATTATATCTTTCCATGAAACATAGAAATGAGATGCGATATCGCGTTTTAAGAAGCATTAGAACTCTATTGCTACGATACGTAGACATCTGCAAACGCTATTTCCTTGCAAGGAAGTGTCGCATTTACATTCATTTGAATCGTAGACGAGGAATACATAACACTTCGCAAATCATATTATATCTTACCATAAAGCATAGAAATGAGATGCGATATCGCGTTTTAAGTAGCATTAGAACTCTATTGCTACGATACCTAGACATCGGCAGACGCTATTTCCTAGCAAGGAAGTGTCGCATTTACATTCATTTGAAGTGTAGACGAGGAATACATGATACTTCGCAAATCATATTATATCTTACCATGATACATAGAAATGAGATTCCACATCGCGTTTTAAGAAGCATTAGTAAGCTATTGCTACGATACGTAGACATCTGCAAACGCTATTTCCTAGCGAGGAAGTATCGCATTCACATTCATTTGAAGTGTAGACGAGGAGTACATAACACTTCGCAAATCATGTTATATCTTACCATGAAACATAGAAATGAGATGCGATATCGCGTTTTAAGAATCATATGAACTCTATTGCCACGATACGTACACATCTGCAATCGCTATTTCCTTGCAAGGAAGTGTCGCATTTACATTCATTTGAAGAGTAGACGAGGAATACATAACACTTCGCAAATCATATTATATCTTTCCATGAAGCATAGAAATGAGATGCGATATCGCATTTTAAGCAGCATTCGAACTCTATTGCTACGATACCTAGACATCGGCAGACGCTATTTCCTAGCAAGGAAGTGTCGCATTTACATTTATTTGAAGTGTAGACGAGGAATACATGATACTTCGCAAATCATATTATATCTTACCATGAAACATAGAAATGAGATGCGGTATCGCGTTTTAAGAAGCATTAGAACACTACTGCTACGATAGGTAGACATTTGCAAACGCTATTTCCTAGCAAAGAAGTGTCGCATTTACATTCATTTGAAGTGTAGACGAGGAATACATAACACTTCGCAAATCATATTATATCTTACCATGAAACATAGAAATGAGATGCGATATCGCGTTTTAAGAAGCATTAGAACTCTATTGCTACGATACGTAGATATCTGCAAACGTTATTTCCTTGCATGGAAGTGTCGCATTTACATTCATTTGAAACGTAGACGAGGAATGCATAACACTTCGCAATCAATATTATACCTTATAATGAAACATAGATATGAGATGCAATATCTCGTTTTAAGAAGCATTTGAACTCTATTGCTACGATACCTAGACATCTGCAGACGCTATTTCCTAGCAAGGAAGTGTCGCATTTACATTCATTTGAAGTGTAGACAAGGAATACATGATACATCGCAAATCATATTATATCTATACCATGAAACATAGAAATGAGATTCGATATCGCGTTTTAAGAAGCATTAGAAAGCTAATGCTACGATGCGTAGATATGTGCAAACGTTATTTCCTAGCGAGGAAGTATCGCATTCACATTCATTTGAAGTGTAGACGAGGAATACATAACACTTCGCAAATCATGTTATATCTTACCATGAAACATAGAAATGAGATGCGATATCGCGTTTTAAGAATCATATGAACACTATTGCTACGATACGTAGACATCTGCAATCGCTATTTCCTTGCAAGGATGTGTCGCATTTACATTCATTTGAAGTGTAGGCGAGGAATACATAACACTTCCCAAATTATATTATATCTTACCATGAAACATAGAAATGAGATGCGATATCGCGTTTTAAGAAGCATTAGAAAGCTATTGCTACGATACGTAGACATCTGCAATCGCTATTTCCTTGCAAGGAAGTGTCGCATTTACATTCATTTGAAGTGTAGGCGAGGAATACATAACACTTCGCAAATCATATTATATCTTACCATGAAACATAGAAATGAGATGCGATATCGCGTTTTAAGAAGCATTAGAACTCTATTGCTACGGTACGTAGACATCTGCAAACGCTATTTCCTTGCAAGGAAGTGTCGCATTTACATTCATTTGAATCGTAGACGAGGAATACATAACACTTCGCAAATCATATTATATCTTACCATGAAGCATAGAAATGAGATGCGATATCGCGTTTTAAGTAGCATTAGAACTCTATTGCTACGATACCTAGACATCGGCAGACGCTAGTTCCTAGCAAGGAAGTGTCGTATTTACATTCATTTGAAGTGTAGACGAGGAATACATGATACTTCGCAAATCATATTATATCTTACCATAAAACATAGAAATGAGATGCGATATCGCGTTTTAAGAAGCATTAGAACCCTATTGCTACGATACGTAGACATCTGCAAACGCTACTTCCTTGCAAGGAAGTGTCGCATTTACATTCATTTGAAGTGTAGACGAGGAATACATAACACTTCGCAAATCATATTATATCTTATCATGAAACATAGAAATGAGATGCAATATCTCGTTTTAAGAATCATATGAACTCTATTGCTACGATACGTAGACATCTGCAGACGCTATTGCGTAGCAAGGAAGTGTCGCATTTACATTCATTTGAAGTGTAGACGAGGAATACGTGATACTTCGCAAATCATATTATATCTTACCATGAAACATAGAAATGAGATGCGATATCGCGTTTTAAGAAGCATTAGAAAGCTATTGCTACGATACGTAGATATCTGCAAACGCTATTTCCTAGCGAGGAAGTATCGCATTCACATTCATTTGAAGTGTAGACGAGGAATACATGACACTTCGCAAATCATATTATATCTTACCATGAAACATAGAAATGAGATGCGATATCGCGTTTTAAGAAGCATTAGAACACTATTGCTACGATAGGTAGACATTTGCAAACGCTAATTCCTAGCAAAGAAGTGTCGCATTTACATTCATTTGAAGTGTAGACGAGGAATACATAACACTTCGCAAATCATATTATATCTTACCATGAAACATAGAAATGAGATGCGATATCGCGTTTTAAGTAGCATTAGTACTCTATTGCTACGATACCTAGACATCGGCAGACGCTATTTCCTAGCAAGGAAGTGTCGCATTTACATTCATTTGAAGTGTAGACGAGGAATACATGATACTTCGCAAATCATATTATATCTTACCATGATACATAGAAATGAGATTCGACATCGCGTTTTAAGAAGCATTAGTAAGCTATTGCTACGATACGTAGACATCTGCAAACGCTATTTCCTAGCGAGGAAGTATCGCATTCACATTCATTTGAAGTGTAGACGAGGAGTACATAACACTTCGCAAATCATGTTATATCTTACCATGAAACATAGAAATGAGATGCGATATCGCGTTTTAAGAATCATATGAACTCTATTGCCACGATACGTACACATCTGCAATCGCTATTTCCTTGCAAGGAAGTGCCGCATTTACATTCATTTGAAGAGTAGACGAGGAATACATAACACTTCGCAAATCATATTATATCTTTCCATGAAGCATAGAAATGAGATGCGATATCGCGTTTTAAGCAGCATTCGAACTCTATTGCTACGATACCTAGACATCGGCAGACGCTATTTCCTAGCAAGGAAGTGTCGCATTTACATTCATTTGAAGTGTAGACGAGGAATACATGATATTTCGCAAATCATATTATATCTTACCATGAAACATAGAAATGAGATGCGGTATCGCGTTTTAAGAAGCATTAGAACACTACTGCTACGATAGGTAGACATTTGCAAACGCTATTTCCTAGCAAAGAAGTGTCGCATTTACATTCATTTGAAGTGTAGACGAGGAATACATAACACTTCGCAAATCATATTATATCTTACCATGAAACATAGAAATGAGATGCGATATCGCGTTTTAAGAAGCATTAGAACCCTATTGCTACGATACGTAGATATCTGCAAACGTTATTTCCTTGCATGGAAGTGTCGCATTTACATTCATTTGAAACGTAGACGAGGAATGCATAACACTTCGCAATCAATATTATACCTTATAATGAAACATAGATATGAGATGCAATATCTCGTTTTAAGAAGCATTTGAACTCTATTGCTACGATACCTAGACATCTGCAGACGCTATTTCCTAGCAAGGAAGTGTCGCATTTACATTCATTTGAAGTGTAGACAAGGAATACATGATACATCGCAAATCATATTATATCTATACCATGAAACATAGAAATGAGATTCGATATCGCGTTTTAAGAAGCATTAGAAAGCTAATGCTACGATGCGTAGATATGTGCAAACGTTATTTCCTAGCGAGGAAGTATCGCATTCACATTCATTTGAAGTGTAGACGAGGAATACATAACACTTCGCAAATCATGTTATATCTTACCATGAAACATAGAAATGAGATGCGATATCGCGTTTTAAGAATCATATGAACACTATTGCTACGATACGTAGACATCTGCAATCGCTATTTCCTTGCAAGGATGTGTCGCATTTACATTCATTTGAAGTGTAGGCGAGGAATACATAACACTTCCCAAATCATATTATATCTTACCATGAAACATAGAAATGAGATGCGATATCGCGTTTTAAGAAGCATTAGAAAGCTATTGCTACGATACGTAGACATCTGCAATCGCTATTTCCTTGCAAGGAAGTGTCGCATTTACATTCATTTGAAGTGTAGGCGAGGAATACATAACACTTCGCAAATCATATTATATCTTACCATGAAACATAGAAATGAGATGCGATATCGCGTTTTAAGAAGCATTAGAACTCTATTGCTACGGTACGTAGACATCTGCAAACGCTATTTCCTTGCAAGGAAGTGTCGCATTTACATTCATTTGAATCGTAGACGAGGAATACATAACACTTCGCAAATCATATTATATCTTACCATGAAGCATAGAAATGAGATGCGATATCGCGTTTTAAGTAGCATTAGAACTCTATTGCTACGATACCTAGACATCGGCAGACGCTAGTTCCTAGCAAGGAAGTGTCGTATTTACATTCATTTGAAGTGTAGACGAGGAATACATGATACTTCGCAAATCATATTATATCTTACCATAAAACATAGAAATGAGATGCGATATCGCGTTTTAAGAAGCATTAGAACCCTATTGCTACGATACGTAGACATCTGCAAACGCTATTTCCTTGCAAGGAAGTGTCGCATTTACATTCATTTGAAGTGTAGACGAGGAATACATAACACTTCGCAAATCATATTATATCTTATCATGAAACATAGAAATGAGATGCAATATCTCGTTTTAAGAATCATATGAACTCTATTGCTACGATACGTAGACATCTGTAGACGCTATTGCGTAGCAAGGAAGTGTCGCATTTACATTCATTTGAAGTGTAGACGAGGTATACGTGATACTTCGCAAATCATATTATATCTTACCATGAAACATAGAAATGAGATGCGATATCGCGTTTTAAGAAGCATTAGAAAGCTATTGCTACGATACGTAGATATCTGCAAACGCTATTTCCTAGCGAGGAAGTATCGCATTCACATTCATTTGAAGTGTAGACGAGGAATACATGACACTTCGCAAATCATATTATATCTTACCATGAAACATAGAAATGAGATGCGATATCGCGTTTTAAGAAGCATTAGAACACTATTGCTACGATAGGTAGACATTTGCAAACGCTATTTCCTAGCAAAGAAGTGTCGCATTTACATTCATTTGAAGTGTAGACGAGGAATACATAACACTTCGCAAATCATATTATATCTTACCATGAAACATAGAAATGACATGCGATATTGCGTTTTAAGAAGCATTAGAACTCTATTGCTACGATACCTAGACATCTGCAGACGCTATTTCCTAGCAAGGAAGTGTCGCATTTACATTCATTTGAAGTGTAGACGGGGAATACATGATACTTCGCAAATCATATTATATCTATACCATGAAACATAGAAATGAGATTCGATATCGCGTTTTAAGAAGCATTAGAAAGCTATTGCTACGATACGTAGATATCTGCAAACGCTATTTCCTAGTTAGAAAGTATCGCATTCACATTCATTTGAAGTGTAGACGAGGAATACATAACACTTCGCAAATCATGTTATATCTTACCATGAAACATAGAAATGAGATGCGATATCGCGTTTTAAGAATCATATGAACTCTATTGCTACGATACGTAGACATCTGCAATCGCTATTTCCTTGCAAGGAAGTGTCGCATTTACTTTCATTTGAAATGTAGACGAGGAATACATAACACTTCGCAAATCATATTATATCTTACCATGAAATATAGAAATGAGATGCGATATCGCGTTTTAAGAAGCATTAGAACACTATTGCAACGATAGGTAGACATTTGCAAACGCTATTTCCTAGCAAAGAAGTGTCGCATTTACATTCATTTGAAGTGTAGGCGAGGAATACATAACACTTCGCAAATCATATTATATCTTACCATGAAACATAGAAATGAGATGCGATATCGCGTTTTAAGAAGCAGTAGAACACTATTGCTGCGATAGGTAGACATTTGCAAACGCTATTTCCTAGCAAAGAAGTGTCGCATTTACATTCATTTGAAGTGTAGACGAGGAATACATAACACTTCGCAAATCATATTATATCTTACCATGAAACATAGAAATGACATGCGATATTGCGTTTTAAGAAGCATTAGAACTCTATTGCTACGATACCTAGACATCTGCAGACGCTATTTCCTTGCAAGGAAGTGTCGCATTTACATTCATTTGAAGTGTAGACGAGGAATACATGACACTTCGCAAATCATATTATATCTTACCATGAAACATAGAAATGAGATGCGATATCGCGTTTTAAGCAGCATTAGAAAGCTATTGCTACGACACGTAGATATCTGCAAACGCTATTTCCTAGGGAGGAAGTATCGCATTCACATTCATTTGAAGTGTAGACGAGGAATACATAACACTTCGCAAATCATGTTATATCTTACCATGAAACATAGAAATGAGATGCGATATCGCGTTTTAAGAATCATATGAACTCTATTGCTACGATACGTAGACATCTGCAATCGCTATTTCCTTGAAAGGAAGTGTCGCATTTACATTCATTTGAAGTGTAGGCGAGGAATACATAACACTTCGCAAATCATATTATATCTTACCATGAAACATAGAAATGAGATGCGATATCGCGTTTTAAGAAGCACTAGAACTCTATTGCTACGATACGTAGACATCTGCAAACGCTATTTCCTTGCAAGGAAGTGTCGCATTTACATTCATTTGAATCGTAGACGAGGAATCCATAACACTTCGCCAATCATATTATATCTTACCATGAAGCATAGAAATGAGATGCGATATCGCGTTTTAAGTAGCATTAGAACTCTATTGCTACGATACCTAGACATCGGCAGACGCTATTTCCTAGCAAGGAGGTGTCGCATTTACATTCATTTGAAGTGTAGACGAGGAATACATGATACTTCGCAAATCATATTATATCTTACCATGAAACATAAAAATGAGGTGCGATATCGCGTTTTAAGAAGCATTAGAACTCTATTGCTACGATACGTAGACATCTGCAAACGCTATTTCCTTGCAAGGAAGTGTCGCATTTACATTCATTTGAATCGTAGACGAGGAATACATAACACTTCGCAAATCATATTATATCTTACCATAAAGCATAGAAATGAGATGCGATATCGCGTTTTAAGTAGCATTAGAACTCTATTGCTACGATACCTAGACATCGGCAGACGCTATTTCCTAGCAAGGAAGTGTCGCATTTACATTCATTTGAAGTGTAGACGAGGAATACATGATACTTCGCAAATCATATTATATCTTACCATGAAACATAGAAATGAGATTCGATATCGCGTTTTAAGAAGCATTAGAAAGCTATTGCTACGATACGTAGACATCTGCAAACGCTATTTCCTAGCGAGGAAGTATCGCGTTCACATTCATTTGAAGTGTAGACGAGGAGTACATAACACTTCGCAAAATCATGTTATATCTTACCATGAAACATAGAAATGAGATGCGATATCGCGTTTTAAGAATCATATGAACTCTATTGCCACGATACGTACACATCTGCAATCGCTATTTCCTTGCAAGGAAGTGTCGCATTTACATTCATTTGAAGAGTAGACGAGGAATACATAACACTTCGCAAATCATATTATATCTTTCCATGAAGCATAGAAATGAGATGCGATATCGCGTTTTGAGTAGCATTCGAACTCTATTGCTACGATACCTAGACATCGGCAGACGCTATTTCCTAGCAAGGAAGTGTCGCATTTACATTCATTTGAAGTGTAGGCGAGGAATACATGATACTTCGCAAATCATATTATATCTTACCATGAAACATAGAAATGAGATGCGATATCGCGTTTTAAGAAGCATTAGAACCCTATTGCTACGATACGTAGACATCTGCAAACGTTATTTCCTTGCATGGAAGTGTCGCATTTACATTCATTTGAAACGTAGACGAGGAATGCACAACACTTCGCAATCAATATTATACCTTATAATGAAACATAGGTATGAGATGCAATATCTCGTTTTAAGAAGCATTTGAACTCTATTGCTACGATACCTAGACATCTGCAGACGCTATTTCCTAGCAAGGAAGTGTCGCATTTACATTCATTTGAAGTGTAGACAAGGAATACATGATACATCGCAAATCATATTATATCTATACCATGAAACATAGAAATGAGATTCGATGTCGCGTTTTAAGAAGCATTAGAAAGCTATTGCTACGATACGTAGATATGTGCAAACGTTATATCCTAGCGAGGAAGTATCGCATTCACATTCATTTGAAGTGTAGACGAGGAATACATAACACTTCGCAAATCATGTTATATCTTACCATGAAACATAGAAATGAGATGCGATATCGCGTTTTAAGAATCATATGAACACTATTGCTACGATACGTAGACATCTGCAATCGCTATTTCCTTGCAAGGAAGTGTCGCATTTACATTCATTTGAAGTGTAGGCTAGGAATACATAACACTTCCCAAATCATATTATATCTTACCATGAAACATAGAAATGAGATGTGATATCGCGTTTTAAGAAGCATTAGAAAGCTATTGCTACGATACGTAGACATCTGCAATCGCTATTTCCTTGCAAGGAAGTGTCGCATTTACATTCATTTGAAGTGTAGGCGAGGAATACATAACACTTCGCAAATCATATTATATCTTACCATGAAACATAGAAATGAGATGCGATATCGCGTTTTAAGAAGCATTAGAACACTATTTCTACGATAGGTAGACATTTGCAAACGCTATTTCCTAGCAAAGAAGTGTCGCATTTACATTCATTTGAAGTGTAGACGAGGAATACATAACACTTCGCAAATCATATTATATCTTACCATGAAGCATTGAAATGAGATGCGATGTCGCGTTTTAAGAAGCATTAGAACTCTATTGCTACGATACCTAGACATCTGCAGACGCTACTTCCTAGCAAGGAAGTGTCGCATTTACAATCATTTGAAGTGTAGACGAGGAATACGTGATACTTCGCAAATCATATTATATCTAACCACGAAACATAGAAATGAGATGCGATATCGCATTTTGAGAAGCATTAGAACACTATTGCTACGACAGGTAGACATTTGCAAACGCTATTTCCTAGCAAAGAAGTGTCGCTTTTACATTCATTTGAAGTGTAGACGAGGAATACATAACACATCGCAAATCATATTATATCTTACCATGAAACATAGAAATGAGATGCGATATCGCGTTTTAAGAAGCATTAGAACTCTATTGCTACGATACGTAGACAACTGCAAACGCTATTTCCTAGCGAGGAAGTGTCGCATTCACATTCATTTGAAGTGTAGACGAGGAATACATGACACTTCGCAAATCATATTATATCTTACCATGAAACATAGAAATGAGATGCGATATCGCGTTTTAAGAAGCATTAGAACTCTATTGCTACGATACGTAGACATTTGCAAACGCTATTTCCTAGCAAAGAAGTGTCGCATTTACATTCATTTGAAGTGTAGGCGAGGAATACATAACACTTCGCAAATCATATTATATCTTACCATGAAACATAGAAATGAGATGCGATATCGCGTTTTAAGAAGCATTAGAACACTATTGCTGCGATAGGTAGACATTTGCAAACGCTATTTCCTAGCAAAGAAGTGTCGCATTTACATTCATTTGAAGTGTAGACGAGGAATACATAACACTTCGCAAATCATATTATATCTTACCATGAAACATAGAAATGACATGCGATATTGCGTTTTAAGAAGCATTAGAACTCCATTGCTACGATACCTAGACATCTGCAGACGCTATTTCCTTGCAAGGAAGTGTCGCATTTACATTCATTTGAAGTGTAGACGAGGAATACATGACACTTCGCAAATCATATTATATCTTACCATGAAACATAGAAATGAGATGCGATATCGCGTTTTAAGAAGCATTAGAACACTATTGCTACGATAGGTAGACATTTGCAAACGCTATTTCCTAGCAAAGAAGTGTCGCATTTACATTCATTTGAAGTGTAGGCGAGGAATACATAACACTTCGCAAATCATATTATATCTTACCATGAAACATAGAAATGAGATGCGATATCGCGTTTTAAGAAGCATTAGAACTCTATTGCTACGATACGTAGACATCTGCAAACGCTATTTCCCTGCAAGGAAGTGTCACATTTACATTCATTTGAATCGTAGACGGGGAATGCATAACACTTCGCAATGAATATTATATCTCATCATGAAACATAGATATGAGATGCAATATCTCGTTTTAAGAAGCGTTTGAACTCTATTGCTTCGATACGTAGACATCTGCAAAAGCTATTTCCTAGCAAGGAAGTGTCGCATTTACATTCATTTGAAGTGTAGACGAGGAATACATGATCCTTCGCATATCATATTATATCTATACCATGAAACATAGAAATGAGATTCGATGTCGCGTTTTAAGAAGCATTAGAAAGCTATTGCTACGACACGTAGATATCTGCAAACGCTATTTCCTAGCGAGGAAGTATCGCATTCACATTCATTTGAAGTGTAGACGAGGAATACATGACACTTCGCAAATCATATTATATCTTACCATGAAACATAGAAATGAGATGCGATATCGCGTTTTAAGAAGCATTAGAACACTATTGCTACGATAGGTAGACATTTGCAAACGCTATTTCCTAGCAAAGAAGTGTCGCATTTACATTCATTTGAAGTGTAGACGAGGAATACATAACACTTCGCAAATCATATTATATCTTACCATGAAACATAGAAATGACATGCGATATTGCGTTTTAAGAAGCATTAGAACTCTATTGCTACGATACCTAGACATCTGCAGACGCTATTTCCTAGCAAGGAAGTGTCGCATTTACATTCATTTGAAGTGTAGACGGGGAATACATGATACTTCGCAAATCATATTATATCTATACCATGAAACATAGAAATGAGATTCGATATCGCGTTTTAAGAAGCATTAGAAAGCTATTGCTACGATACGTAGATATCTGCAAACGCTATTTCCTAGCGAGGAAGTATCGCATTCACATTCATTTGAAGTGTAGACGAGGAATACATAACACTTCGCAAATCATGTTATATCTTACCATGAAACATAGAAATGAGATGCGATATCGCGTTTTAAGAATCATATGAACTCTATTGCTACGATACGTAGACATCTGCAATCGCTATTTTCCTTGCAAGGAAGTGTCGCATTTACTTTCATTTGAAATGTAGACGAGGAATACATAACACTTCGCAAATCATATTATATCTTACCATGAAATATAGAAATGAGATGCGATATCGCGTTTTAAGAAGCATTAGAACACTATTGCAACGATAGGTAGACATTTGCAAACGCTATTTCCTAGCAAAGAAGTGTCGCATTTACATTCATTTGAAGTGTAGGCGAGGAATACATAATACTTCGCAAATCATATTATATCTTACCATGAAACATAGAAATGAGATGCGATATCGCGTTTTAAGAAGCAGTAGAACACTATTGCTGCGATAGGTAGACATTTGCAAACGCTATTTCCTAGCAAAGAAGTGTCGCATTTACATTCATTTGAAGTGTAGACGAGGAATACATAACACTTCGCAAATCATATTATATCTTACCATGAAACATAGAAATGACATGCGATATTGCGTTTTAAGAAGCATTAGAACTCTATTGCTACGATACCTAGACATCTGCAGACGCTATTTCCTTGCAAGGAAGTGTCGCATTTACATTCATTTGAAGTGTAGACGAGGAATACATGACACTTCGCAAATCATATTATATCTTACCATGAAACATAGAAATGAGATGCGATATCGCGTTTTAAGCAGCATTAGAAAGCTATTGCTACGACACGTAGATATCTGCAAACGCTATTTCCTAGGGAGGAAGTATCGCATTCACATTCATTTGAAGTGTAGACGAGGAATACATAACACTTCGCAAATCATGTTATATCTTACCATGAAACATAGAAATGAGATGCGATATCGCGTTTTAAGAATCATATGAACTCTATTGCTACGATACGTAGACATCTGCAATCGCTATTTCCTTGAAAGGAAGTGTCGCATTTACATTCATTTGAAGTGTAGGCGAGGAATACATAACACTTCGCAAATCATATTATATCTTACCATGAACATAGAAATGAGATGCGATATCGCGTTTTAAGAAGCACTAGAACTCTATTGCTACGATACGTAGACATCTGCAAACGCTATTTCCTTGCAAGGAAGTGTCGCATTTACATTCATTTGAATCGTAGACGAGGAATCCATAACACTTCGCCAATCATATTATATCTTACCATGAAGCATAGAAATGAGATGCGATATCGCGTTTTAAGTAGCATTAGAACTCTATTGCTACGATACCTAGACATCGGCAGACGCTATTTCCTAGCAAGGAAGTGTCGCATTTACATTCATTTGAAGTGTAGACGAGGAATACATGATACTTCGCAAATCATATTATATCTTACCATGAAACATAAAAATGAGGTGCGATATCGCGTTTTAAGAAGCATTAGAACTCTATTGCTACGATACGTAGACATCTGCAAACGCTATTTCCTTGCAAGGAAGTGTCGCATTTACATTCATTTGAATCGTAGACGAGGAATACATAACACTTCGCAAATCATATTATATCTTACCATAAAGCATAGAAATGAGATGCGATATCGCGTTTTAAGTAGCATTAGAACTCTATTGCTACGATACCTAGACATCGGCAGACGCTATTTCCTAGCAAGGAAGTGTCGCATTTACATTCATTTGAAGTGTAGACGAGGAATACATGATACTTCGCAAATCATATTATATCTTACCATGAAACATAGAAATGAGATTCGATATCGCGTTTTAAGAAGCATTAGAAAGCTATTGCTACGATACGTAGACATCTGCAAACGCTATTTCCTAGCGAGGAAGTATCGCGTTCACATTCATTTGAAGTGTAGACGAGGAGTACATAACACTTCGCAAAATCATGTTATATCTTACCATGAAACATAGAAATGAGATGCGATATCGCGTTTTAAGAATCATATGAACTCTATTGCCACGATACGTACACATCTGCAATCGCTATTTCCTTGCAAGGAAGTGTCGCATTTACATTCATTTGAAGAGTAGACGAGGAATACATAACACTTCGCAAATCATATTATATCTTTCCATGAAGCATAGAAATGAGATGCGATATCGCGTTTTGAGTAGCATTCGAACTCTATTGCTACGATACCTAGACATCGGCAGACGCTATTTCCTAGCAAGGAAGTGTCGCATTTACATTCATTTGAAGTGTAGACGAGGAATACATGATACTTCGCAAATCATATTATATCTTACCATGAAACATAGAAATGAGATGCGATATCGCGTTTTAAGAAGCATTAGAACCCTATTGCTACGATACGTAGACATCTGCAAACGTTATTTCCTTGCATGGAAGTGTCGCATTTACATTCATTTGAAACGTAGATGAGGAATGCATAACACTTCGCAATCAATATTATACCTTATAATGAAACATAGATATGAGATGCAATATCTCGTTTTAAGAAGCATTTGAACTCTATTGCTACGATACCTAGACATCTGCAGACGCTATTTCCTAGCAAGGAAGTGTCGCATTTACATTCATTTGAAGTGTAGACAAGGAATACATGATACATCGCAAATCATATTATATCTATACCATGAAACATAGAAATGAGATTCGATGTCGCGTTTTAAGAAGCATTAGAAAGCTATTGCTACGATACGTAGATATGTGCAAACGTTATTTCCTAGCGAGGAAGTATCGCATTCACATTCATTTGAAGTGTAGACGAGGAATACATAACACTTCGCAAATCATGTTATATCTTACCATGAAACATAGAAATGAGATGCGATATCGCGTTTTAAGAATCATATGAACACTATTGCTACGATACGTAGACATCTGCAATCGCTATTTCCTTGCAAGGAAGTGTCGCATTTACATTCATTTGAAGTGTAGGCTAGGAATACATAACACTTCCCAAATCATATTATATCTTACCATGAAACATAGAAATGAGATGTGATATCGCGTTTTAAGAAGCATTAGAAAGCTATTGCTACGATACGTAGACATCTGCAATCGCTATTTCCTTGCAAGGAAGTGTCGCATTTACATTCATTTGAAGTGTAGGCGAGGAATACATAACACTTCGCAAATCATATTATATCTTACCATGAAACATAGAAATGAGATGCGATATCGCGTTTTAAGAAGCATTAGAACACTATTTCTACGATAGGTAGACATTTGCAAACGCTATTTCCTAGCAAAGAAGTGTCGCATTTACATTCATTTGAAGTGTAGACGAGGAATACATAACACTTCGCAAATCATATTATATCTTACCATGAAGCATTGAAATGAGATGCGATGTCGCGTTTTAAGAAGCATTAGAACTCTATTGCTACGATACCTAGACATCTGCAGACGCTACTTCCTAGCAAGGAAGTGTCGCATTTACAATCATTTGAAGTGTAGACGAGGAATACGTGATACTTCGCAAATCATATTATATCTAACCACGAAACATAGAAATGAGATGCGATATCGCATTTTGAGAAGCATTAGAACACTATTGCTACGACAGGTAGACATTTGCAAACGCTATTTCCTAGCAAAGAAGTGTCGCTTTTACATTCATTTGAAGTGTAGACGAGGAATACATAACACATCGCAAATCATATTATATCTTACCATGAAACATAGAAATGAGATGCGATATCGCGTTTTAAGAAGCATTAGAACTCTATTGCTACGATACGTAGACAACTGCAAACGCTATTTCCTAGCGAGGAAGTGTCGCATTCACATTCATTTGAAGTGTAGACGAGGAATACATGACACTTCGCAAATCATATTATATCTTACCATGAAACATAGAAATGAGATGCGATATCGCGTTTTAAGAAGCATTAGAACTCTATTGCTACGATACGTAGACATTTGCAAACGCTATTTCCTAGCAAAGAAGTGTCGCATTTACATTCATTTGAAGTGTAGGCGAGGAATACATAACACTTCGCAAATCATATTATATCTTACCATGAAACATAGAAATGAGATGCGATATCGCGTTTTAAGAAGCATTAGAACACTATTGCTGCGATAGGTAGACATTTGCAAACGCTATTTCCTAGCATAGAAGTGTCGCATTTACATTCATTTGAAGTGTAGACGAGGAATACATAACACTTCGCAAATCATATTATATCTTACCATGAAACATAGAAATGACATGCGATATTGCGTTTTAAGAAGCATTAGAACTCCATTGCTACGATACCTAGACATCTGCAGACGCTATTTCCTTGCAAGGAAGTGTCGCATTTACATTCATTTGAAGTGTAGACGAGGAATACATGACACTTCGCAAATCATATTATATCTTACCATGAAACATAGAAATGAGATGCGATATCGCGTTTTAAGAAGCATTAGAACACTATTGCTACGATAGGTAGACATTTGCAAACGCTATTTCCTAGCAAAGAAGTGTCGCATTTACATTCATTTGAAGTGTAGGCGAGGAATACATAACACTTCGCAAATCATATTATATCTTACCATGAAACATAGAAATGAGATGCGATATCGCGTTTTAAGAAGCATTAGAACTCTATTGCTACGATACGTAGACATCTGCAAACGCTATTTCCCTGCAAGGAAGTGTCACATTTACATTCATTTGAATCGTAGACGGGGAATGCATAACACTTCGCAATGAATATTATATCTCATCATGAAACATAGATATGAGATGCAATATCTCGTTTTAAGAAGCGTTTGAACTCTATTGCTTCGATACGTAGACATCTGCAAAAGCTATTTCCTAGCAAGGAAGTGTCGCATTTACATTCATTTGAAGTGTAGACGAGGAATACATGATCCTTCGCATATCGTATTATATCTATACCATGAAACATAGAAATGAGATTCGATGTCGCGTTTTAAGAAGCATTAGAAAGCTATTGCTACGACACGTAGATATCTGCAAACGCTATTTCCTAGCGAGGAAGTATCGCATTCACATTCATTTGAAGTGTAGACGAGGAATACATAACACTTCGCAAATCATGTTATATCTTACCATGAAACATAGAAATGAGATGCGATATCGCGTTTTAAGAATCATATGAACTCTATTGCTACGATACGTAGACATCTGCAATCGCTATTTCCTTGCAAGGAAGTGTCGCATTTACATTCATTTGAAGTGTAGGCGAGGAATACATAACACTTCGCAAATCATATTATATCTTACCATGAAACATAGAAATGAGATGCGATATCGCGTTTTAAGAAGCACTAGAACTCTATTGCTACGATACGTAGACATCAGCAACCGCTATTTCCTTGCAAGGAAGTGTCGCATTTACATTCATTTGAATCGTAGACGAGGAATCCATAACACTTCGCCAATCATATTATATCTTACCATGAAGCATAGAAATGAGATGCGATATCGCGTTTTAAGTAGCATTAGAACTCTATTGCTACGATACCTAGACATCGGCAGACGCTATTTCCTAGCAAGGAAGTGTCGCATTTACATTCATTTGAAGTGTAGACGAGGAATACATGATACTTCGCAAATCATATTATATCTTTCCATGAAACATAGAAATGAGATGCGATATCGCGTTTTAAGAAGCATTAGAACTCTATTGCTACGATACGTAGACATCTGCAAACGCTATTTCCTTGCAAGGAAGTGTCGCATTTACATTCATTTGAATCGTAGACGAGGAATACATAACACTTCGCAAATCATATTATATCTTACCATAAAGCATAGAAATGAGATGCGATATCGCGTTTTAAGTAGCATTAGAACTCTATTGCTACGATACCTAGACATCGGCAGACGCTATTTCCTAGCAAGGAAGTGTCGCATTTACATTCATTTGAAGTGTAGACGAGGAATACATGATACTTCGCAAATCATATTATATCTTACCATGATACATAGAAATGAGATTCGACATCGCGTTTTAAGAAGCATTAGTAAGCTATTGCTACGATACGTAGACATCTGCAAACGCTATTTCCCAGCGAGGAAGTATCGCATTCAAATTCATTTGAAGTGTAGACGAGGAGTACATAACACTTCGCAAATCATGTTATATCTTACCATGAAACATAGAAATGAGATGCGATATCGCGTTTTAAGAATCATATGAACTCTATTGCCACGATACGTACACATCTGCAATCGCTATTTCCTTGCAAGGAAGTGTCGCATTTACATTCATTTGAAGAGTAGACGAGGAATACATAACACTTCGCAAATCATATTATATCTTTCCATGAAGCATAGAAATGAGATGCGATATCGCGTTTTAAGCAGCATTCGAACTCTATTGCTACGATACCTAGACATCGGCAGACGCTATTTCCTAGCAAGGAAGTGTCGCATTTACATTCATTTGAAGTGTAGACAAGGAATACATGATACATCGCAAATCATATTATATCTATACCATGAAACATAGAAATGAGATTCGATATCGCGTTTTAAGAAGCATTAGAAAGCTAATGCTACGATGCGTAGATATGTGCAAACGTTATTTCCTACCGAGGAAGTATCGCATTCACATTCATTTGAAGTGTAGACGAGGAATACATAACACTTCGCAAATCATGTTATATCTTACCATGAAACATAGAAATGAGATGCGATATCGCGTTTTAAGAATCATATGAACACTATTGCTACGATACGTAGACATCTGCAATCGCTATTTCCTTGCAAGGATGTGTCGCATTTACATTCATTTGAAGTGTAGGCGAGGAATACATAACACTTCCCAAATCATATTATATCTTACCATGAAACATAGAAATGAGATGCGATATCGCGTTTTAAGAAGCATTAGAAAGCTATTGCTACGATACGTAGACATCTGCAATCGCTATTTCCTTGCAAAGAAGTGTCGCATTTACATTCATTTGAAGTGTAGGCGAGGAATACATAACACTTCGCAAATCATATTATATCTTACCATGAAACATAGAAATGAGATGCGATATCGCGTTTTAAGAAGCATTAGAACTCTATTGCTACGGTACGTAGACATCTGCAAACGCTATTTCCTTGCAAGGAAGTGTCGCATTTACATTCATTTGAATCGTAGACGAGGAATACATAACACTTCGCAAATCATATTATATCTTACCATGAAGCATAGAAATGAGATGCGATATCGCGTTTTAAGTAGCATTAGAACTCTATTGCTACGATACCTAGACATCGGCAGACGCTAGTTCCTAGCAAGGAAGTGTCGTATTTACATTCATTTGAAGTGTAGACGAGGAATACATGATACTTCGCAAATCATATTATATCTTACCATAAAACATAGAAATGAGATGCGATATCGCGCTTTAAGAAGCATTAGAACCCTATTGCTACGATACGTAGACATCTGCAAACGCTATTTCCTTGCAAGGAAGTGTCGCATTTACATTCATTTGAAGTGTAGACGAGGAATACATAACACTTCGCAAATCATATTATATCTTATCATGAAACATAGAAATGAGATGCAATATCTCGTTTTAAGAATCATATGAACTCTATTGCTACGATACGTAGACATCTGCAGACGCTATTGCGTAGCAAGGAAGTGTCGCATTTACATTCATTTGAAGTGTAGACGAGGAATACGTGATACTTCGCAAATCATATTATATCTTACCATGAAACATAGAAATGAGATGCGATTTCGCGTTTTAAGAAGCATTAGAAAGCTATTGCTACGATACGTAGATATCTGCAAACGCTATTTCCTAGCGAGGAAGTATCGCATTCACATTCATTTGAAGTGTAGACGAGGAATACATGACACTTCGCAAATCATATTATATCTTACCATGAAACATAGAAATGAGATGCGATATCGCGTTTTAAGAAGCATTAGAACACTATTGCTACGATAGGTAGACATTTGCAAACGCTATTTCCTAGCAAAGAAGTGTCGCATTTACATTCATTTGAAGTGTAGACGATGAATACATAACACTTCGCAAATCATATTATATCTTACCATGAAACATAGAAATGACATGCGATATTGCGTTTTAAGAAGCATTAGAACTCTATTGCTACGATACCTAGACATCTGCAGACGCTATTTCCTAGCAAGGAAGTGTCGCATTTACATTCATTTGAAGTGTAGACGGGGAATACATGATACTTCGCAAATCATATTATATCTATACCATGAAACATAGAAATGAGATTCGATATCGCGTTTTAAGAAGCATAAGAAAGCTATTGCTACGATACGTAGATATCTGCAAACGCTATTTCCTAGCGAGGAAGTATCGCATTCACATTCATTTGAAGTGTAGACGAGGAATACATAACACTTCGCAAATCATGTTATATCTTACCATGAAACATAGAAATGAGATGCGATATCGCGTTTTAAGAATCATATGAACTCTATTGCTACGATACGTAGACATCTGCAATCGCTATTTCCTTGCAAGGAAGTGTCGCATTTACTTTCATTTGAAATGTAGACGAGGAATACATAACACTTCGCAAATCATATTATATCTTACCATGAAACATAGAAATGAGATGCGATATCGCGTTTTAAGAAGCATTAGAACTCTATTGCTACGATACGTAGACATTTGCAAACGCTATTTCCTAGCAAAGAAGTGTCGCATTTACATTCATTTGAAGTGTAGGCGAGGAATACATAACACTTCGCAAATCATATTATATCTTACCATGAAACATAGAAATGAGATGCGATATCGCGTTTTAAGAAGCATTAGAACACTATTGCTGCGATAGGTAGACATTTGCAAACGCTATTTCCTAGCAAAGAAGTGTCGCATTTACATTCATTTGAAGTGTAGACGAGGAATACATAACACTTCGCAAATCATATTATATCTTACCATGAAACATAGAAATGACATGCGATATTGCGTTTTAAGAAGCATTAGAACTCTATTGCTACGATACCTAGACATCTGCAGACGCTATTTCCTTGCAAGGAAGTGTCGCATTTACATTCATTTGAAGTGTAGACGAGGAATACATGACACTTCGCAAATCATATTATATCTTACCATGAAACATAGAAATGAGATGCGATATCGCGTTTTAAGAAGCATTAGAACACTATTGCTACGATAGGTAGACATTTGCAAACGCTATTTCCTAGCAAAGAAGTGTCGCATTTACATTCATTTGAAGTGTAGGCGAGGAATACATAACACTTCGCAAATCATATTATATCTTACCATGAAACATAGAAATGAGATGCGATATCGCGTTTTAAGAAGCATTAGAACTCTATTGCTACGATACGTAGACATCTGCAAACGCTATTTCCCTGCAAGGAAGTGTCACATTTACATTCATTTGAATCGTAGACGGGGAATGCATAACACTTCGCAATGAATATTATATCTCATCATGAAACATAGATATGAGATGCAATATCTCGTTTTAAGAAGCGTTTGAACTCTATTGCTTCGATACGTAGACATCTGCAAAAGCTATTTCCTAGCAAGGAAGTGTCGCATTTACATTCATTTGAAGTGTAGACGAGGAATACATGATCCTTCGCATATCATATTATATCTATACCATGAAACATAGAAATGAGATTCGATGTCGCGTTTTAAGAAGCATTAGAAAGCTATTGCTACGACACGTAGATATCTGCAAACGCTATTTCCTAGCGAGGAAGTATCGCATTCACATTCATTTGAAGTGTAGACGAGGAATACATAACACTTCGCAAATCATGTTATATCTTACCATGAAACATAGAAATGAGATGCGATATCGCGTTTTAAGAATCATATGAACTCTATTGCTACGATACGTAGACATCTGCAATCGCTATTTCCTTGCAAGGAAGTGTCGCATTTACATTCATTTGAAGTGTAGGCGAGGAATACATAACACTTCGCAAATCATATTACATCTTACCATGAAACATAGAAATGAGATGCGATATCGCGTTTTAAGAAGCACTAGAACTCTATTGCTACGATACGTAGACATCAGCAAACGCTATTTCCTTGCAAGGAAGTGTCGCATTTACATTCATTTGAATCGTAGACGAGGAATCCATAACACTTCGCCAATCATATTATATCTTACCATGAAGCATAGAAATGAGATGCGATATCGCGTTTTAAGTAGCATTAGAACTCTATTGCTACGATACCTAGACATCGGCAGACGCTATTTCCTAGCAAGGAAGTGTCGCATTTACATTCATTTGAAGTGTAGACGAGGAATACATGATACTTCGCAAATCATATTATATCTTTCCATGAAACATAGAAATGAGATGCGATATCGCGTTTTAAGAACCATTAGAACTCTATTGCTACGATACGTAGACATCTGCAAACGCTATTTCCTTGCAAGGAAGTGTCGCATTTACATTCATTTGAATCGTAGACGAGGAATACATAACACTTAACAAATCATATTATATCTTACCATAAAGCATAGAAATGAGATGCGATATCGCGTTTTAAGTAGCATTAGAACTCTATTGCTACGATACCTAGACATCGGCAGACGCTATTTCCTAGCAAGGAAGTGTCGCATTTACATTCATTTGAAGTGTAGACGAGGAATACATGATACTTCGCAAATCATATTATATCTTACCATGATACATAGAAATGAGATTCGACATCGCGTTTTAAGAAGCATTAGTAAGCTATTGCTACGATACGTAGACATCTGCAAACGCTATTTCTCAGCGAGGAAGTATCGCATTCACATTCATTTGAAGTGTAGACGAGGAGTACATAACACTTCGCAAATCATGTTATATCTTACCATGAAACATAGAAATGAGATGCGATATCGCGTTTAGGAATCATATGAACTCTATTGCCACGATACGTACACATCTGCAATCGCTATTTCCTTGCAAGGAAGTGTCGCATTTACATTCATTTGAAGAGTAGACGAGGAATACATAACACTTCGCAAATCATATTGTATCTTTCCATGAAGCATAGAAATGAGATGCGATATCGCGTTTTAAGCAGCATTCGAACTCTATTGCTACGATACCTAGACATCGGCAGACGCTATTTCCTAGCAAGGAAGTGTCGCATTTACATTCATTTGAAGTGTAGACAAGGAATACATGATACATCGCAAATCATATTATATCTATACCATGAAACATAGAAATGAGATTCGATATCGCGTTTTAAGAAGCATTAGAAAGCTAATGCTACGATGCGTAGATATGTGCAAACGTTATTTCCTAGCGAGGAAGTATCGCATTCACATTCATTTGAAGTGTAGACGAGGAATACATAACACTTTGCAAATCATGTTATATCTTACCATGAAACATAGAAATGAGATGCGATGTCGCGTTTTAAGAATCATATGAACACTATTGCTACGATACGTAGACATCTGCAATCGCTATTTCCTTGCAAGGATGTGTCGCATTTACATTCATTTGAAGTGTAGGCGAGGAATACATAACACTTCGCAAATCATATTATATCTTACCATGAAACATAGAAATGAGATGCGATATCGCGTTTTAAGGAGCAATAGAACTCTATTGCTACGGTACGTAGACATCTGCAAACGCTATTTCCTTGCAAGGAAGTGTCGCATTTACATTCATTTGAATCGTAGACGAGGAATACATAACACTTCGCAAATCATATTATATCTTACCATGAAGCATAGAAATGAGATGCGATATCGCGTTTTAAGTAGCATTAGAACTCTATTGCTACGATACCTAGACATCGGCAGACGCTAGTTCCTAGCAAGGAAGTGTCGTATTTACATTCATTTGAAGTGTAGACGAGGAATACATGATACTTCGCAAATCATATTATATCTTACCATAAAACATAGAAATGAGATGCGATATCGCGTTTTAAGAAGCATTAGAACCCTATTGCTACGATACGTAGACATCTGCAAACGCTATTTCCTTGCAAGGAAGTGTCGCATTTACATTCATTTGAAGTGTAGACGAGGAATACATAACACTTCGCAAATCATATTATATCTTATCATGAAACATAGAAATGAGATGCAATATCTCGTTTTAAGAATCATATGAACTCTATTGCTACGATACGTAGACATCTGCAGACGCTATTGCGTAGCAAGGAAGTGTCGCATTTACATTCATTTGAAGTGTAGACGAGGAATACGTGATACTTCGCAAATCATATTATATCTTACCATGAAACATAGAAATGAGATGCGATATCGCGTTTTAAGAAGCATTAGAAAGCTATTGCTACGATACGTAGATATCTGCAAACGCTATTTCCTGGCGAGGAAGTATCGCATTCACATTCATTTGAAGTGTAGACGAGGAATACATGACACTTCGCAAATCATATTATATCTTACCATGAAACATAGAAATGAGATGCGATATCGCGTTTTAAGAAGCATTAGAACACTATTGCTACGATAGGTAGACATTTGCAAACGCTATTTCCTAGCAAAGAAGTGTCGCATTTACATTCATTTGAAGTGTAGACGAGGAATACATAACACTTCGCAAATCATATTATATCTTACCAAGAAACATAGAAATGACATGCGATATTGCGTTTTAAGAAGCATTAGAACTCTATTGCTACGATACCTAGACATCTGCAGACGCTATTTCCTAGCAAGGAAGTGTCGCATTTACATTCATTTGAAGTGTAGACGGGGAATACATGATACTTCGCAAATCATATTATATCTATACCATGAAACATAGAAATGAGATTCGATATCGCGTTTTAAGAAGCATTAGAAAGCTATTGCTACGATACGTAGATATCTGCAAACGCTATTTCCTAGCGAGGAAGTATCGCATTCACATTCATTTGAAGTGTAGACGAGGAATACATAACACTTCGCAAATCATGTTATATCTTACCATGAAACATAGAAATGAGATGCGATATCGCGTTTTAAGAATCATATGAACTCTATTGCTACGATACGTAGACATCTGCAATCGCTATTTCCTTGCAAGGAAGTGTCGCATTTAGTTTCATTTGAAATGTAGACGAGGAATACATAACACTTCGCAAATCATATTATATCTTACCATGAAGCATAGAAATGAGATGCGATATCGCGTTTTAAGAAGCATTAGAACACTATTGCAACGATAGGTAGACATTTGCAAACGCTATTTCCTAGCAAAGAAGTGTCGCATTTACATTCATTTGAAGTGTAGGCGAGGAATACATAACACTTCGCAAATCATATTATATCTTACCATGAAACATAGAAATGAGATGCGATATCGCGTTTTAAGAAGCAGTAGAACACTATTGCTGCGATAGGTAGACATTTGCAAACGCTATTTCCTAGCAAAGAAGTGTCGCATTTACATTCATTTGAAGTGTAGACGAGGAATACATAACACTTCGCAAATCATATTATATCTTACCATGAAACATAGAAATGACATGCGATATTGCGTTTTAAGAAGCATTAGAACTCTATTGCTACGATACCTAGACATCTGCAGACGCTATTTCCTTGCAAGGAAGTGTCGCATTTACATTCATTTGAAGTGTAGACGAGGAATACATGACACTTCGCAAATCATATTATATCTTACCATGAAACATAGAAATGAGATGCGATATCGCGTTTTAAGCAGCATTAGAACACTATTGCTACGATAGGTAGACATTTGCAAACGCTATTTCCTAGCAAAGAAGTGTCGCATTTACATTCATTTGAAGTGTAGGCGAGGAATACATGATCCTTCGCAAATCATATTATATCTATACCATGAAACATAGAAATGAGATTCGATGTCGCGTTTTAAGAAGCATTAGAAAGCTATTGCTACGACACGTAGATATCTGCAAACGCTATTTCCTAGCGAGGAAGTATCGCATTCACATTCATTTGAAGTGTAGACGAGGAATACATAACACTTCGCAAATCATGTTATATCTTACCATGAAACATAGAAATGAGATGCGATATCGCGTTTTAAGAATCATATGAACTCTATTGCTACGATACGTAGACATCTGCAATCGCTATTTCCTTGCAAGGAAGTGTCGCATTTAGTTTCATTTGAAATGTAGACGAGGAATACATAACACTTCGCAAATCATATTATATCTTACCATGAAGCATAGAAATGAGATGCGATATCGCGTTTTAAGAAGCATTAGAACCCTATTGCTACGATACGTAGACATCTGCAAACGTTATTTCCTTGCATGGAAGTGTCGCATTTACATTCATTTGAAACGTAGACGAGGAATGCATAACACTTCGCAATCAATATTATTCCTTATAATGAAACATAGATATGAGATGCGATATCGCGTTTTAAGAAGCATTAGAACTCTATTGCTACGGTACGTAGACATCTGCAAACGCTATTTCCTTGCAAGGAAGTGTCGCATTTACATTCATTTGAAGTGTAGGCGAGGAATACATAACACTTCGCAAATCATATTATATCTTACCATGAAACATAGAAATGAGATGCGATATCGCCTTTTAAGAAGCATTAGAGAGCTATTGCTACGATACGTAGACATCTGCAGTCGCTATTTCCTTGCAAGGAAGTGTCGCATTTACATTCATTTGAAGTGTAGGCGAGGAATACATAACACTTCGCAAATCATATTATATCTTACCATGAAACATAGAAATGAGATGCGATATCGCGTTTTAAGAAGCATTAGAACTCTATTGCTACGGTACGTAGACATCTGCAAACGCTATTTCCTTGCAAGGAAGTGTCGCATTTACATTCATTTGAATCGTAGACGAGGAATACATAACACTTCGCAAATCATATTATATCTTACCATGAAGCATAGAAATGAGATGCGATATCGCGTTTTAAGTAGCATTAGAACTCTATTGCTACGATACCTAGACATCGGCAGACGCTAGTTCCTAGCAAGGAAGTGTCGTATTTACATTCATTTGAAGTGTAGACGAGGAATACATGATACTTCGCAAATCATATTATATCTTACCATAAAACATAGAAATGAGATGCGATATCGCGTTTTAAGAAGCATTAGAACCCTATTGCTACGATACGTAGACATCTGCAAACGCTATTTCCTTGGAAGGAAGTGTCGCATTTGCATTCATTTGAAGTGTAGACGAGGAATACATAACACTTCGCAAATCATATTATATCTTATCATGAAACATAGAAATGAGATGCAATATCTCGTTTTAAGAATCATATGAACTCTATTGCTACGATACGTAGACATCTGCAGACGCTATTGCGTAGCAAGGAAGTGTCGCATTTACATTCATTTGAAGTGTAGACGAGGAATACGTGATACTTCGCAAATCATATTATATCTTACCATGAAACATAGAGATGAGATGCGATATCGCGTTTTAAGAAGCATTTGAACTCTATTGCTTCGATACGTAGATATCTGCAAACGCTATTTCCTTGCAAGGAAGTGTCGCATTTACATTCATTTGAATCGTAGACGAGGAATGCATAACACTTCGCAATGAATATTATATCTTATCATCAAACATAGATATGAGATGCAATATCTCGTTTTAAGGAGCATTAGAAAGCTATTGCTACGATACGTAGACATCTGCAAACGCTATTTCCTAGCGAGGAAGTATCGCATTCACATTCATTTGATGTGTAGACGAGGAATACATAACACTTCGCAAATCATGTTATATCTTACCATGAAACATAGAAATGAGATGCGATATCGCGTTCTAAGAATCATTTGAACTCTACTGCTACGATACGTAGACATCTGCAATCGCTATTTCCTTGCAAGGAAGTGTCGCATTTACATTCATTTGAAGTGTAGACGAGGAATACATAACACTTCGCAAATCATATTATATCTTACCATGAAACATAGAAATGAGATGCGATATCGCGTTTTGAGAAGCATTAGAACCCTATTGCTACGATAGGTAGACATTTGCAAACGCTATTTCCTAGCAAAGAAGTGTCGCATTTACATTCATTTGAAGTGTAGACGAGGAATACATAACACTTCGCAAATCATATTATATCTTATCATGAAACATAGAAATGAGATGCGATATCGCGTTTTGAGAAGCATTAGAACCCTATTGCTACGATAGGTAGACATTTGCAAACGCTATTTCCTAGCAAAGAAGTGTCGCATTTACATTCATTTGAAGTGTAGACGAGGAATACATAACACTTCGCAAATCATATTATATCTTATCATGAAACATAGAAATGAGATGCGATATCGCGTTTTAAGAAGCATTAGAACTCTATTGCCACGATACGTACACATCTGCAATCGCTATTTCCTTGCAAGGAAGTGTCGCATTCACATTCATTTGAAGAGTAGACGAGGAATACATAACACTTCGCAAATCATATTATATCTTTCCATGAAGCATAGAAATGAGATGCGATATCGCATTTTAAGTAGCATTAGAACTCTATTGCTACGATACCTAGACATCGGCAGACGCTATTTCCTAGCAAGGAAGTGTCGCATTTACATTCATTTGAAGTGTAGACGAGGAATACATGATACTTCGCAAATCATATTATATCTTACCATGAAACATAGAAATGAGATGCGATATCGCGTTTTAAGAAGCATTAGAACACTATTGCTACGATAGGTAGACATTTGCAAACGCTATTTCCTAGCAAAGAAGTGTCGCATTTACATTCATTTGAAGTGTAGACGAGGAATACATAACACTTCGCAAATCATATTATATCTTACCATGAAACATAGAAATGAGATGCGATATCGCGTTTTAAGAAGCATTAGAACCCTATTGTTACGATACGTAGACATCTGCAAACGTTATTTCCTTGCATGGAAGTGTCGCATTTACATTCATTTGAATCGTAGACGAGGAATGCATAACACTTCGCAATGAATATTATATCTTATCATCAAACATAGATATGAGATGCAATATCTCGTTTTAAGGAGCATTAGAAAGCTATTGCTACGATACGTAGACATCTGCAAACGCTATTTCCTAGCGAGGAAGTATCGCATTCACATTCATTTGATGTGTAGACGAGGAATACATAACACTTCGCAAATCATGTTATATCTTACCATGAAACATAGAAATGAGATGCGATATCGCGTTCTAAGAATCATTTGAACTCTACTGCTACGATACGTAGACATCTGCAATCGCTATTTCCTTGCAAGGAAGTGTCGCATTTACATTCATTTGAAGTGTAGACGAGGAATACATAACACTTCGCAAATCATATTATATCTTACCATGAAACATAGAAATGAGATGCGATATCGCGTTTTGAGAAGCATTAGAACCCTATTGCTACGATAGGTAGACATTTGCAAACGCTATTTCCTAGCAAAGAAGTGTCGCATTTACATTCATTTGAAGTGTAGACGAGGAATACATAACACTTCGCAAATCATATTATATCTTATCATGAAACATAGAAATGAGATGCGATATCGCGTTTTGAGAAGCATTAGAACCCTATTGCTACGATAGGTAGACATTTGCAAACGCTATTTCCTAGCAAAGAAGTGTCGCATTTACATTCATTTGAAGTGTAGACGAGGAATACATAACACTTCGCAAATCATATTATATCTTTCCATGAAGCATAGAAATGAGATGCGATATCGCATTTTAAGTAGCATTAGAACTCTATTGCTACGATACCTAGACATCGGCAGACGCTATTTCCTAGCAAGGAAGTGTCGCATTTACATTCATTTGAAGTGTAGACGAGGAATACATGATACTTCGCAAATCATATTATATCTTACCATGAAACATAGAAATGAGATGCGATATCGCGTTTTAAGAAGCATTAGAACACTATTGCTACGATAGGTAGACATTTGCAAACGCTATTTCCTAGCAAAGAAGTGTCGCATTTACATTCATTTGAAGTGTAGACGAGGAATACATAACACTTCGCAAATCATATTATATCTTACCATGAAACATAGAAATGAGATGCGATATCGCGTTTTAAGAAGCATTAGAACCCTATTGTTACGATACGTAGACATCTGCAAACGTTATTTCCTTGCATGGAAGTGTCGCATTTACATTCATTTGAAACGTAGACGAGGAATGCATAACACTTCGCAATCAATATTATACCTTATCATGAAACATAGATATGAGATGCAATATCTCATTTTAAGAAGCATTTGGACTCTATTGCTACGATACCTAGACATCTGCAGACGCTATTTCCTAGCAAGGAAGTGTCGCATTTACATTCATTTGAAGTGTAGACAAGGAATACATGATACATCGCAAATCATATTATATCTATACCATGAAACATAGAAATGAGATTCGATATCGCGTTTTAAGAAGCATTAGAAAGCTATTGCTACGATACGTAGATATGTTCAAACGTTATTTCCTAGCGAGGAAGTATCGCATTCACATTCACTTGAAGTGTAGACGAGGAATACGTAACACTTCGCAAATCATGTTATATCTTACCATGAAACATAGAAATGAGATGCGATATCGCGTTTTAAGAATCATATGAACTCTATTGCTACGATACGTAGACATCTGCAATCGCTATTTCCTTGCAAGGAAGTGTCGCATTTACATTCATTTGAAGTGTAGGCGAGGAATACATAACACTTCCCAAATCATATTATATCTTACCATGAAACATAGAAATGAGATGCGATATCGCGTTTTAAGAAGCATTAGAAAGCTATTGCTACGATACGTAGATATCTGCAAACGCTATTTCCTAGCGAGGAAGTATCGCATTCACATTCATTTGAAGTGTAGACGAGGAATACATAACACTTCGCAAATCATGTTGTATCTTACCATGAAACATAGAAATGAGATGCGATATCGCGTTTTAAGAATCATATGAACTCTATTGCTACGATACGTAGACATCTGCAATCGCTATTTCCTTGCAAGGAAGTGTCGCATTTACATTCATTTGAAGTGTAGACGAGGAATACATAACACTTCGCAAATCATATTATATCTTACCATGAAACATAGAAATGAGATGCGATATCGCGTTTTAAGAAGCATTAGAACTCTATTGCTACGGTACGTAGACATCTGCAAACGCTATTTCCTTGCAAGGAAGTGTCGCATTTACATTCATTTGAATCGTAGACGAAGAATACATAACACTTCGCAAATCATATTATATCTTATCATGAAACATAGAAATGAGATGCGATATCGCGTTTTAAGAAGCATTAGAACTCTATTGCTACGATACGTAGACATCTGCGAACGCTATTTCCTAGCGAGGAAGTGTCGCATTCACATTCATTTGAAGTGTAGACGAGGAATACATGACACTTCGCAAATCATATTATATCTTACCACGAAACGTAGAAATGAGATGCAATATAGCGTTTTAAGAATCATAAGAACTCTATTGCTACGATACGTAGACATCTGCAAACGCTATTTCCTTGCAAGGAAGTGTCGCATTTACATTCATTTGATGTGTAGACGAGGAATACATAACACTTCGCAAATCATATTATATCTTACCATGAAGCATAGAAATGAGATGCGATATCGCGTTTTAAGTAGCATTAGAACTCTATTGCTACGATACCTAGACATCGGCAGACGCTAGTTCCTAGCAAGGAAGTGTCGTATTTACATTCATTTGAAGTGTAGACGAGGAATACATGATACTTCGCAAATCATATTATATCTTATCATGAAACATAGAAATGAGATGCGATATCGCGTTTTAAGAAGCATTAGAACTCTATTGCTACGATACGTAGACATCTGCAAACGCTATTTCCTTGCAAGGAAGTGTCGCATTTACATTCATTTGAAGTGTAGACGAGGAATACATAACACTTCGCAAATCATATTATATCTTACCATGAAACATAGAAATGAGATGCGATATCGCGTTTTTAGAATCATAAGTACTCTATTGCTACGATACGTAGACATCTGCAAATGCTATTTCCTTGCATGGAAGTGTGGAATTTACATTCATTTGAATCGTAGACGAGGAATGCATAACACTTCGCAATGAATATTATATCTTATCATCAAACATAGATATGAGATGCAATATCTCGTTTTAAGGAGCATTAGAAAGCTATTGCTACGATACGTAGACATCTGTAAACGCTATTTCCTAGCGAGGAAGTATCACATTCACATTCATTTGATGTGTAGACGAGGAATACATAACAATTCGCAAATCATGTTATATCTTACCATGAAACATAGAAATGAGATGCGATATCGCGTTTTAAGAATCATTTGAACTCTATTGCTACGATACGTAGACATCTGCAATCGCTATTTCCTTGCAAGGAAGTGTCGCATTTACATTCATTTGAAGTGTAGACGAGGAATACATAACACTTCGCAAATCAAATTATATCTTACCATGAAACATAGAAATGAGATGCGATATCGCGTTTTGAGAAGCATTAGAACTCTATTGCCACGATACGTACACATCTGCAATCGCTATTTCCTTGCAAGGAAGTGTCGCATTCACATTCATTTGAAGAGTAGACGAGGAATACATAACACTTCGCAAATCATATTATATCTTTCCATGAAGCATAGAAATGAGATGCGATATCGCGTTTTAAGTAGCATTAGAACTCTATTGCTACGATACCTAGACATCGGCAGACGCTATTTCCTAGCAAGGAAGTGTCGCATTTACATTCATTTGAAGTGTAGACGAGGAATACATGATACTTCGCAAATCATATTATATCTTACCATGAAACATAGAAATGACATGCGATATCGCGTTTTAAGAAGCATTAGAACACTATTGCTACGATAGGTAGACATTTGCAAACGCTATTTCCTAGCAAAGAAGTGTCGCATTTACATTCATTTGAAGTGTAGACGAGGAATACATAACACTTCGCAAATCATATTATATCTTACCATGAAACATAGAAATGAGATGCGATATCGCGTTTTAAGAAGCATTAGAACCCTATTGTTACGATACGTAGACATCTGCAAACGTTATTTCCTTGCATGGAAGTGTCGCATTTACATTCATTTGAAACGTAGACGAGGAATGCATAACACTTCGCAATCAATATTATACCTTATCATGAAACATAGATATGAGATGCAATATCTCGTTTTAAGAAGCATTTGGACTCTATTGCTACGATACCTAGACATCTGCAGACGCTATTTCCTAGCAAGGAAGTGTCGCATTTACATTCATTTGAAGTGTAGACAAGGAATACATGATACATCGCAAATCATATTATATCTATACCATGAAACATAGAAATGAGATTCGATATCGCGTTTTAAGAAGCATTAGAAAGCTATTGCTACGATACGTAGATATGTTCAAACGTTATTTCCTAGCGAGGAAGTATCGCATTCACATTCATTTGAAGTGTAGACGAGGAATACGTAACACTTCGCAAATCATGTTATATCTTACCATGAAACATAGAAATGAGATGCGATATCGCGTTTTAAGAATCATAAGAACACTATTGCTACGATACGTAGACATCTGCAATCGCTATTTCCTTGCAAGGAAGTGTCGCATTTACATTCATTTGAAGTGTAGGCGAGGAATACATAACACTTCCCAAATCATATTATATCTTACCATGAAACATAGAAATGAGATGCGATATCGCGTTTTAAGAAGCATTAGAAAGCTATTGCTACGATACGTAGATATCTGCAAACGCTATTTCCTAGCGAGGAAGTATCGCATTCACATTCATTTGAAGTGTAGACGAGGAATACATAACACTTCGCAAATCATGTTATATCTTACCATGAAACATAGAAATGAGATGCGATATCGCGTTTTAAGAATCATATGAACTCTATTGCTACGATACGTAGACATCTGCAATCGCTATTTCCTTGCAAGGAAGTGTCGCATTTACATCCATTTGAAGTGTAGGCGAGGAATACATAACACTTCGCAAATCATATTATATCTTACCATGAAACATAGAAATGAGATGCGATATCGCGTTTTAAGAAGCATTAGAACTCTATTGCTACGGTACGTAGACATCTGCAAACGCTATTTCCTTGCAAGGAAGTGTCGCATTTACATTCATTTGAATCGTAGACGAGGAATACATAACACTTCGCAAATCATATTATATCTTATCATGAAACATAGAAATGAGATGCGACATCGCGTTTTAAGAAGCATTAGAACTCTATTGCTACGATACGTAGATATCTGCGAACGCTATTTCCTAGCGAGGAAGTGTCGCATTCACATTCATTTGAAGTGTAGACGAGGAATACATGACACTTCGCAAATCATATTATATCTTACCACGAAACGTAGAAATGAGATGCAATATAGCGTTTTAAGAATCATAAGAACTCTATTGCTACGATACGTAGACATCTGCAAACGCTATTTCCTTGCAAGGAAGTGTCGCATTTACATTCATTTGATGTGTAGACGAGGAATACATAACACTTCGCAAATCATATTATATCTTACCATGAAGCATAGAAATGAGATGCGATATCGCGTTTTAAGTAGCATTAGAACTCTATTGCTACGATACCTAGACATCGGCAGACGCTAGTTCCTAGCAAGGAAGTGTCGTATTTACATTCATTTGAAGTGTAGACGAGGAATACATGATACTTCGCAAATCATATTATATCTTATCATGAAACATAGAAATGAGGTGCGATATCGCGTTTTAAGAAGCATTAGAACTCTATTGCTACGATACGTAGACATCTGCAAACGCTATTTCCTTGCAAGGAAGTGTCGCATTTACATTCATTTGAAGTGTAGACGAGGAATACATAACACTTCGCAAATCATATTATATCTTACCATGAAACATAGAAATGAGATGCGATATCGCGTTTTTAGAATCATAAGAACTCTATTGCTACGATACGCAGACATCTGCAAATGCTATTTCCTTGCATGGAAGTGTCGAATTTACATTCATTTGAATCGTAGACGAGGAATGCATAACACTTCGCAATGAATATTATATCTTATCATCAAACATAGATATGAGATGCAATATCTCGTTTTAAGGAGCATTAGAAAGCTATTGCTACGATACGTAGACATCTGCAAACGCTATTTCCTAGCGAGGAAGTATCACATTCACATTCATTTGATGTGTAGACGAGGAATACATAACAATTCGCAAATCATGTTATATCTTACCATGAAACATAGAAATGAGATGCAATATAGCGTTTTAAGAATCATAAGAACTCTATTGCTACGATACGTAGACATCTGCAAACGCTATTTCCTTGCAAGGAAGTGTCGCATTTACATTCATTTGATGTGTAGACGAGGAATACATAACACTTCGCAAATCATATTATATCTTACCATGAAGCATAGAAATGAGATGCGATATCGCGTTTTAAGTAGCATTAGAACTCTATTGCTGCGATACCTAGACATCGGCAGACGCTAGTTCCTAGCAAGGAAGTGTCGTATTTACATTCATTTGAAGTGTAGACGAGGAATACATGATACTTCGCAAATCATATTATATCTTATCATGAAACATAGAAATGAGGTGCGATATCGCGTTTTAAGAAGCATTAGAACTCTATTGCTACGATACGTAGACATCTGCAAACGCTATTTCCTTGCAAGGAAGTGTCGCATTCACATTCATTTGAAGTGTGGACGAGGAATTCATGACACTTCGCAAATCATATTATATCTTACAACGAAACGTAGAAATGAGATGCAATATAGCGTTTTAAGAATCATAAGAACTCTATTGCTACGATACGTAGACATCTGCAAATGCTATTTCCTTGCATGGAAGTGTCGCATTTACATTCATTTGAATCGTAGACGAGGAATGCATAACACTTCGCAATGAATATTATATCTTATCATCAAACATAGATATGAGATGCAATATCTCGTTTTAAGAAGCATTAGAAAGCTATTGCTACGATACGTAGACATCTGCAAACGCTATTTCCTAGCGAGGAAGTATCGCATTCACATTCATTTGATGTGTAGACGAGGAATACATAACACTTCGCAAATCATGTTATATCTTACCATGAAACATAGAAATGAGATGCGATATCGCGTTTTAAGAATCATTTGAACTCTATTGCTACGATACGTAGACATCTGCAATCGCTATTTCCTTGCAAGGAAGTGTCGCATTTACATTCAATTGAGGTGTAGACGAGGAATACATAACACTTCGCAAATCATATTATATCTTACCATGAAACATAGAAATGAGATGCGATATCGCGTTTTGAGAAGCATTAGAACACTATTGCTACGATAGGTAGACATTTGCAAACGCTATTTCCTAGCAAAGAAGTGTCGCATTTACATTCATTTGAAGTGTAGACGAGGAATACATAACACTTCGCAAATCATATTATATCTTATCATGAAACATAGAAATGAAATGCGATATCGCGTTTTAAGAAGCATTAGAACTCTATTGCTACGATACGTAGACATCTGCAATCGCTATTTCCTTGCAAGGAAGTGTCGCATGTACATTCATTTGAAGTGTAGACGAGGAATACATAACACTTCGCAAATCAAATTATATCTTACCATGAAACAAAGAAATGAGATGCGATATCGCGTTTTGAGAAGCATTAGAACACTATTGCTACGATAGGTAGACATTTGCAAACGCTAATTCCTAGAAAAGAAGTGTCGCATTTACATTCATTTGAAGTGTAGACGAGGAATACATAACACTTCGCAAATCATATTATATCTTATCATGAAACATAGAAATGAGATGCGATATCGCGTTTTAAGAAGCATTAGAACACTATTGCTACGATACGTAGACATCTGCAAACGCTATTTCCTAGCGAGGAAGTGTCGCATTCACATTCATTTGAAGTGTAGACGAGGAATACATGACACTTCGCAAATCATATTATATCTTACCACGAAACGTAGAAATGAGATGCAATATAGCGTTTTAAGAATCATATGAACTCTATTGCTACGATACGTAGACATCTGCAAATGCTATTTCCTTGCATGGAAGTGTCGCATTTACATTCATTTGAATCGTAGACGAGGAATGCATAACACTTCGCAATGAATATTATATCTTATCATCAAACATAGATATGAGATGCAATATCTCGTTTTAAGAAGCATTAGAAAGCTGTTGCTACGATACGTAGACATCTGCAAACGCCATTTCCTAGCGAGGAAGTATCGCATTCACATTCATTTGATGTGTAGACGAGGAATACATAACACTTCGCAAATCATGTTATATCTTACCATGAAACATAGAAATGAGATGCGATATCGCGTTTTAAGAAACATTTGAACTCTATTGCTACGATACGTAGACATCTGCAAATGCTATTTCCTTGCATGGAAGTGTCGCATTTACATTCATTTGAATCGTAGACGAGGAATGCATAACACTTCGCAATGAATATTATATCTTATCATCAAACATAGATATGAGATGCAATATCTCGTTTTAAGAAGCATTAGAAAGCTATTGCTACGATACGTAGACATCTGCAAACGCTATTTCCTAGCGAGGAAGTATCGCATTCACATTCATTTGATGTGTAGACGAGGAATACATAACACTTCGCAGATCATGTTATATCTTACCATGAAACATAGAAATGAGATGCGATATCGCGTTTTAAGAATCATTTGAACTCTATTGCTACGATACGTAGACATCTGCAATCGCTATTTCCTTGCAAGGAAGTGTCGCATTTACATTCAATTGAAGTGTAGACGAGGAATACATAACACTTCGCAAATCATATTATATCTTACCATGAAACATAGAAATGAGATGCGATATCGCGTTTTGAGAAGCATTAGAACACTATTGCTACGATAGGTAGACATTTGCAAACGCTATTTCCTAGCAAAGAAGTGTCGCATTTACATTCATTTGAAGTGTAGACGAGGAATACATAACACTTCGCAAATCATATTATATCTTATCATGAAACATAGAAATGAAATGCGATATCGCGTTTTAAGAAGCATTAGAACTCTATTGCTACGATACGTAGACATCTGCAATCGCTATTTCCTTGCAAGGAAGTGTCGCATTTACATTCATTTGAAGTGTAGACGAGGAATACATAACACTTCGCAAATCAAATTATATCTTACCATGAAACATAGAAATGAAATGCGATATCGCGTTTTGAGAAGCATTAGAACACTATTGCTACGATACGTAGACATCTGCAGACGCCATTTCCTCGCAAGGAAGTGTCGCATTCACATTCATTTGAAGTGTAGACGAGGAATACATGACACTTCGCAAATCATATTATATCTTACCACGAAACGTAGAAATGAGATGCAATATAGCGTTTTAAGAATCATATGAACTCTATTGCTACGATACGTAGACATCTGCAAATGCTATTTCCTTGCATGGAAGTGTCGCATTTACATTCATTTGAATCGTAGACGAGGAATGCATAACACTTCGCAATGAATATTATATCTTATCATCAAACATAGATATGAGATGCAATATCTCGTTTTAAGAAGCATTAGAAAGCTGTTGCTACGATACGTAGACATCTGCAAACGCTATTTCCTAGCGAGGAAGTATCGCATTCACATTCATTTGATGTGTAGACGAGGAATACATAACACTTCGCAAATCATGTTATATCTTACCATGAAACATAGAAATGAGATGCGATATCGCGTTTTAAGAAACATTTGAACTCTATTGCTACGATACGTAGACATCTGCAATCGCTATTTCCTTGCAAGGAAGTGTCGCATTTACATTCATTTGAAGTGTAGACGAGGAATGCATAACACTTCGCAATGAATATTATATCTTATCATGAAACATAGATAAGAGATGCAATATCTCGTTTTAAGAAGCATTTGAACTCTCCTGCTACGATACCTAGACATCTGCAGACGCTATTTCCTAGCAAGGAAGTGTCGCAATTACATTCATTTGAAGTGTAGACGAGGAATACATAACACTTCGCAAATCATATTATATCTTACCATGAAACATAGAAATGAGATGCGATATCGCGTTTTGAGAAGCATTAGAACACTATTGCTACGATAGGTAGACATTTGCAAACGCTATTTCCTAGCAAAGAAGTGTCGCATTTACATTCATTTGAAGTGTAGACGAGGAATACATAACACTTCGCAAATCATATTATATCTTATCATGAAACATAGAAATGAAATGCGATATCGCGTTTTAAGAAGCATTAGAACTCTATTGCTACGATACGTAGACATCTGCAGACGCTATATCCTAGCAAGGAATTGTCGCATTAACATTCATTTGAAGTGTAGACGAGGAATACATGATACTTCGCAAACCATATTATATCTTACCATGAAACATAGAAATGAGATGCGATATAGCGTTTTAAGAAGCATTAGAACACTATTGCTACGATAGGTAGACATTTGCAAACGCTATTTCCTAGCAAAGAAGTGTCGCATTTACATTCATTTGAAGTGTAGACGAGGAATACATAACACTTCGCAAATCATGCTATATCTTACCATGAAACATAGAAATGAGATGCGATATCGCGTTTTAAGAAGCATTAGAACACTATTGCTACGATAGGTAGACATTTGCAAACGCTACTTCCTAGCAAAGAAGTGTCGCATTTACATTCATTTGAAGTGTAGACGAGGAATACATGATACTTCGCAAATCATATTATATCTTACCATGAAACATAGAAATGAGATGCGATATCGCATTTTAAGAAGCATTAGAACACTATTGCTACGATAGATAGACATCTGTAAACGCTATTTCCTTGCAAGGAAGTGTCGCATTTACATTCATTTGAAGTGTAGACGAGAAATACATGACACTTCGCAAATCATATTATATCTTACCATGAAACATAGGAATGAGATTCGATATCGCGTTTTAAGAAGCATTAGAAAGCTATTGCTACGATACGTAGACATCTGCAAACGCTATTTCCTAGCGAGGAAGTATCGCATTCACATTCATTTGAAGTGTAGACGAGGAATACATAACACTTCGCAAATCATATTATATCTTACCATGAAACATAGAAATGAGATGCGTTATCGCGATTTAAGAAGCATTAGAAAGCTATTGCTACGATACCTAGACATCTGCAGACGCTATTTCCTTGCAAGGAAGTGTCGCATTTACATTCATTTGAAGTGTAGACGAGGAATACATGACACTTCGCAAATCATATTATATCTCACCATGAAACATAGAAATGAGATGCGATATCGCGTTTTAAGAATCATATGAACTCTATTGCTACGATACGTAGACATCTGCAGACGCCATTTCCTCGCAAGGAAGTGTCGCATTTACATTCATTTGAAGTGTAGGCGAGGAATACATAACACTTCGCAAATCATATTATATCTTATCATGAAACATGGAAATGAGATGCAATATCTTGTTTTAAGAATCATATGAACTCTATTGCTACGATACGTAGACATCTGCAGACGCTATTGCGTAGCAAGGAAGTGTCGCATTTACATTCATTTGAAGTGTAGACGTGGAATACGTGATACTTCGCAAATCATATTATATCTTACCATGAAACATAGAGATGAGATGCGATATCGCGTTTTAAGAAGCATTTGAACTCTATTGCTTCGATACGTAGACATCTGCAAACGCTATTTCCTTGCAAGGAAGTGTCGCATTTACATTCATTTGATGTGTTGACGAGGAATACATAACACTTCGCAAATCATATTATATCTTATCATGAAACATAGAAATGAGATGCGATATCGCGTTTTAAGAAGCATTAGAACTCTATTGCTACGATACGTAGACATCTGCAAACGCTATTTCCTAGCGAGGAAGTGTCGCATTCACATTCATTTGAAATGTAGACGAGGAATACATGACACTTCGCAAATCATATTATATCTTACCACGAAACGTAGAAATGAGATGCAATATAGCGTTTTAAGAATCATATGAACTCTATTGCTACGATACGTAGACATCTGCAAATGCTATTTCCTTGCATGGAAGTGTCGCATTTACATTCATTTGAATCGTAGACGAGGAATGCATAACACTTCGCAATGAATATTATATCTTATCATCAAACATAGATATGAGATGCAATATCTCGTTTTAAGAAGCATTAGAAAGCTATTGCTACGATACGTAGACATCTGCAAACGCTATTTCCTAGCGAGGAAGTATCGCATTCACATTCATTTGATGTGTTGACGAGGAATACATAACACTTCGCAAATCATATTATATCTTATCATGAAACATAGAAATGAGATGCGATATCGCGTTTTAAGAAGCGTTAGAACTCTATTGCTACGATACGTAGACATCTGCAAACGCTATTTCCTAGCGAGGAAGTGTCGCATTCACATTCATTTGAAATGTAGACGAGGAATACATGACACTTCGCAAATCATATTATATCTTACCACGAAACGTAGAAATGAGATGCAATATAGCGTTTTAAGAATCATATGAACTCTATTGCTACGATACGTAGACATCTGCAAATGCTATTTCCTTGCATGGAAGTGTCGCATTTACATTCATTTGAATCGTAGACGAGGAATGCATAACACTTCGCAATGAATATTATATCTTATCATCAAACATAGATATGAGATGCAATATCTCGTTTTAAGAAGCATTAGAAAGCTATTGCTACGATACGTAGACATCTGCAAACGCTATTTCCTAGCGAGGAAGTATCGCATTCACATTCATTTGATGTGTGGACGAGGAATACATAACACTTCGCAAATCATGTTATATCTTACCATGAAACATAGAAATGAGATGCGATATCGCGTTTTAAGAAACATTTGAACTCTATTGCTACGATACGTAGACATCTGCAATCGCTATTTCCTTGCAAGGAAGTGTCGCATTTACATTCATTTGAAGTGTAGACGAGGAATGCATAACACTTCGTAATGAATATTATATCTTATCATGAAACATAGATAAGAGATGCAATATCTCGTTTTAAGAAGCATTTGAACTCTCCTGCTACGATACCTAGACATCTGCAGACGCTATTTCCTAGCAAGGAAGTGTCGCATTTACATTCATTTGAATCGTAGACGAGGAATACATAACACTTCGCCAATCATATTATATCTTACCATGAAGCATAGAAATGAGATGCGATATCGCGTTTTAAGTAGCATTAGAACTCTATTGCTACGATACCTAGATATCGGCAGACGCTATTTCCTAGCAAGGAAGTGTCGCATTTACATTCATTTGAAGTGTAGACGAGGAATACATGATACATCGCAAATCATATTATATCTTACCATGAAAATAGAATTGAGATGCGATATCGCGTTTTAAGAAGCATTAGAACTCTATTGCTACGATACGTAGACATCTGCAAACGCTATTTCCTTGCAAGGAAGTGTCGCATTTACATTCATTTGAATCGTAGACGAGGAATACATAACACTTCGCAAATCATATTATATCTTACCATGAAGCATAGAAATGAGATGCGATGTCGCGTTTTAAGAAGCATTAGAAAGCTATTGCTACGATACGTAGACATCTGCAAACGCTATTTCCTAGCGAGGAAGTATCGCATTCACATTCATTTGAAGTGTAGACGAGGAATACATAACACTTCGCAAATCATGTTATATCTTACCATGAAACATAGAAATGAGATGCGATATCGCGTTTTAAGAATCATATGAACTCTATTGCCACGATACGTAGACATCTGCAATCGCTATTTCCTTGCAAGGAAGTGTCGCATTTACATTCATTTGAAGAGTAGACGAGGAATACAAGACACTTCGCAAATCATATTATATCTTTCCATGAAGCATAGAAATGAGATGCGATATCGCGTTTTAAGTAGCATTAGAACTCTATTGCTACGATACCTAGACATCGGCAGACGCTATTTCCTAGCAAGGAAGTGTCGCATTTACATTCATTTGAAGTGTAGACGAGGAATACATAACACTTCGCAAATCATGTTATATCTTACCATGAAACATAGAAATGAGATGCGATATCGCGTTTTAGGAATCATATGAACTCTATTGCTACGATACGTAGGCATCTGCAATCGCTATTTCCTTGCAAGGATGTGTCGCATTTACATTCATTTGAAGTGTAGGCGAGGAATACATAACACTTCGCAAATCATATTATGTCTTACCATGAAACATAGAAATGAGATGCGATATCGCGTTTTAAGAAGCACTAGAACTCTATTGCTACGATACGTAGACATCTGCAAACGCTATTTCCTTGCAAGGAAGTGTCGCATTTACATTCATTTGAATCGTAGACGAGGAATACATAACACTTCGCAAATCATATTATATCTTACCATGAAGCATAGAAATGAGATGCGATGTCGCGTTTTAAGAAGCATTAGAAAGCTATTGCTACGATACGTTGACATCTGCAAACGCTATTTCCTAGCGAGGAAGTATCGCATTCACATTCATTTGAAGTGTAGGCGAGGATACATAACACTTCGCAAATCATATTATATCTTACCATGAAACATAGAAATGAGATGCGATATCGCGTTTTAAGAAGCACTAGAACTCTATTGCTACGATACGTAGACATCTGCAAACGCTATTTCCTTGCAAGGAAGTGCCGCATTTACATTCATTTGAAGTGTAGACGAGGATACATAACACTTCGCAAATCATATTATATCTTATCATGAAACATAGAAATGAGATGCAATATCTTGTTTTAAGAATCATATGAACTCTATTGCTACGATACGTAGACATCTGCAGACGCTATTGCGTAGCAAGGAAGTATCGCATTTACATTCATTTGATGTGTAGACGAGGAATACATAACACTTCGCAAATCATGTTATATCTTACCATTAAACATAGGAATGAGATGCGATATCGCGTTTTAAGAAACATTTGAACTCTATTGCTACGACACGTAGACATCTGCAATCGCTATTTCCTTGCAAGGAAGTGTCGCATTTACATTCATTTGAATCGTAGACGAGGAATACATAACACTTCGCAAATCATATTATATCTTATCATGAAACATAGAAATGAGATGCGATATCGCGTTTTAAGAAGCATTAGAACTCTATTGCTACGATACGTAGACATCTGCAAACGCTATTTCCTAGCGAGGAAGTGTCGCATTCACATTCATTTGAAGTGTAGACGAGGAATACATGACACTTCGCAAATCATATTATATCTTACCACGAAACGTAGAAATGAGATGCAATATAGCGTTTTAAGAATCATATGAACTCTATTGCTGCGATACGTAGACATCTGCAAATGCTATTTCCTTGCATGGAAGTGTCGCATTTACATTCACTTGAATCGTAGACGAGGAATGCATAACACTTCGCAATGAATATTATATCTTATCACCAAACATAGATATGAGATGCAATATCTCGTTTTAAGAAGCATTAGAAAGCTATTGCTACGATACGTAGACATCTGCAAACGCTATTTCCTAGCGAGGAAGTATCGCATTCACATTCATTTGATGTGTAGACGAGGAATACATAACACTTCGCAAATCATGTTATATCTTACCATTAAACATAGAAATGAGATGCGATATCGCGTTTTAAGAAACATTTGAACTCTATTGCTACGATACGTAGACATCTGCAATCGCTATTTCCTTGCAAGGAAGTGTCGCATTTACATTCATTTGAAGTGTAGACGAGGAATGCATAACACTTCGCAATGAATATTATATCTTATCATGAAACATAGATAAGAGATGCAATATCTCGTTTTAAGAAGCATTTGAACTCTCCTGCTACGATACCTAGACATCTGCAGACGCTATTTCCTAGCAAGGAAGTGTCGCATTTACATTCAATTGAAGTGTAGACGAGGAATACATGATACTTCGCAAATCATATTATATCTATACCATGAAACATAGAAATGAGATTCGATATCGCGTTTTAAGAAGCATTAGAAAGCTATTGCTACGACACGTAGATATCTGCAAACGCTATTTCCTAGCGAGGAAGTATCGCATTCACATTCATTTGAAGTGTAGACGAGGAATACATAACACTTCGCAAATCATGTTATATCTTACCATGAAACATAGAAATGAGATGCGATATCGCGTTTTAAGAATCATATGAACTCTATTGCTACGATACGTAGGCATCTGCAATCGCTATTTCCTTGCAAGGATGTGTCGCATTTACATTCATTTGAAGTGTAGGCGAGGAATACATAACACTTCGCAAATCATATTATATCTTACCATGAAACATAGAAATGAGATGCGATATCGCGTTTTAAGAAGCACTAGAACTCTATTGCTGCGATACGTAGACATCTGCAAACGCTATTTCCTTGCAAGGAAGTGTCGCATTTACATTCATTTGAATCGTAGACGAGGAATACATAACACTTCGCAAATCATATTATATCTTACCATGAAGCATAGAAATGAGATGCGATGTCGCGTTTTAAGAAGCATTAGAAAGCTATTGCTACGATACGTAGACATCTGCAAACGCTATTTCCTAGCGAGGAAGTATCGCATTCACATTCATTTGAAGTGTAGGCGAGGAATACATAACACTTCGCAAATCATATTATATCTTACCATGAAACATAGAAATGAGATGCGATATCGCGTTTTAAGAAGCATTAGAACTCTATTGCTACGGTACGTAGACATCTGCAAACGCTATTTCCTAGCGAGGAAGTATCGCATTCACATTCATTGATGTGTAGACGAGGAATACATAACGCTTCGCAAATCATATTATATCTTACCATGAAACATAGAAATGAGATGCGATATCGCGTTTTAAGAATCATATGAACTCTATTGCTACGATACGTAGGCATCTGCAATCGCTATTTCCTTGCAAGCATGTGTCGCATTTACATTCATTTGAAGTGTAGGCGAGGAATACATAACACTTCGCAAATCATATTATATCTTACCATGAAACATAGAAATGAGATGCGATATCGCGTTTTAAGAAGCACTAGAACTCTATTGCTACGATACGTAGACATCTGCAAACGCTATTTCCTTGCAAGGAAGTGTCGCATTTACATTCATTTGAATCGTAGACGAGGAATACATAACACTTCGCAAATCATATTATATCTTACCATGAAGCATAGAAATGAGATGCGATGTCGCGTTTTAAGAAGCATTAGAAAGCTATTGCTACGATACGTAGACATCTGCAAACGCTATTTCCTAGCGAGGAAGTATCGCATTCACATTCATTTGAAGTGTAGGCGAGGAATACATAACACTTCGCAAATCATATTATATCTTACCATGAAACATAGAAATGAGATGCGATATCGCGTTTTAAGAAGCACTAGAACTCTATTGCTACGATACGTAGACATCTGCAAACGCTATTTCCTTGCAAGGAAGTGCCGCATTTACATTCATTTGAAGTGTAGACGAGGAATACATAACACTTCGCAAATCATATTATATCTTATCATGAAACATAGAAATGAGATGCAATATCTTGTTTTAAGAATCATATGAACTCTATTGCTACGATACGTAGACATCTGCAGACGCTATTGCGTAGCAAGGAAGTATCGCATTTACATTCATTTGATGTGTAGACGAGGAATACATAACACTTCGCAAATCATGTTATATCTTACCATTAAACATAGGAATGAGATGCGATATCGCGTTTTAAGAAACATTTGAACTCTATTGCTACGATACGTAGACATCTGCAATCGCTATTTCCTTGCAAGGAAGTGTCGCATTTACATTCATTTGAATCGTAGACGAGGAATACATAACACTTCGCAAATCATATTATATCTTATCATGAAACATAGAAATGAGATGCGATATCGCGTTTTAAGAAGCATTAGAACTCTATTGCTACGATACGTAGACATCTGCAAACGCTATTTCCTAGCGAGGAAGTGTCGCATTCACATTCTTTTGAAGTGTAGACGAGGAATACATGACACTTCGCAAATCATATTATATCTTACCACGAAACGTAGAAATGAGATGCAATATAGCGTTTTAAGAATCATATGAACTCTATTGCTGCGATACGTAGACATCTGCAAATGCTATTTCCTTGCATGGAAGTGTCGCATTTACATTCACTTGAATCGTAGACGAGGAATGCATAACACTTCGCAATGAATATTATATCTTATCACCAAACATAGATATGAGATGCAATATCTCGTTTTAAGAAGCATTAGAAAGCTATTGCTACGATACGTAGACATCTGCAAACGCTATTTCCTAGCGAGGAAGTATCGCATTCACATTCATTTGATGTGTAGACGAGGAATACATAACACTTCGCAAATCATGTTATATCTTACCATTAAACATAGAAATGAGATGCGATATCGCGTTTTAAGAAACATTTGAACTCTATTGCTACGATACGTAGACATCTGAAATCGCTATTTCCTTGCAAGGAAGTGTCGCATTTACATTCATTTGAAGTGTAGACGAGGAATGCATAACACTTCGCAATGAATATTATATCTTATCATGAAACATAGATAAGAGATGCAATATCTCGTTTTAAGAAGCATTTGAACTCTCCTGCTACGATACCTAGACATCTGCAGACGCTATTTCCTAGCAAGGAAGTGTCGCATTTACATTCAATTGAAGTGTAGACGAGGAATACATGATACTTCGCAAATCATATTATATCTATACCATGAAACATAGAAATGAGATTCGATATCGCGTTTTAAGAAGCATTAGAAAGCTATTGCTACGACACGTAGATACCTGCAAACGCTATTTCCTAGCGAGGAAGTATCGCATTCACATTCATTTGAAGTGTAGACGAGGAATACATAACACTTCGCAAATCATGTTATATCTTACCATGAAACATAGAAATGAGATGCGATATCGCGTTTTAAGAATCATATGAACTCTATTGCTACGATACGTAGGCATCTGCAATCGCTATTTCCTTGCAAGGATGTGTCGCATTTACATTCATTTGAAGTGTAGGCGAGGAATACATAACACTTCGCAAATCATATTATATCTTACCATGAAACATAGAAATGAGATGCGATATCGCGTTTTAAGAAGCACTAGAACTCTATTGCTACGATACGTAGACATCTGCAAACCCTATTTCCTTGCAAGGAAGTGTCGCATTTACATTCATTTGAATCGTAGACGAGGAATACATAACACTTCGCAAATCATATTATATCTTACCATGAAGCATAGAAATGAGATGCGATGTCGCGTTTTAAGAAGCATTAGAAAGCTATTGCTACGATACGTAGACATCTGCAAACGCTATTTCCTAGCGAGGAAGTATCGCATTCACATTCATTTGAAGTGTAGGCGAGGAATACATAACACTTCGCAAATCATATTATATCTTACCATGAAACATAGGAATGAGATGCGATATCGCGTTTTAAGAAGCATTAGAACTCTATTGCTACGGTACGTAGACATCTGCAAACGCTATTTCCTTGCAAGGAAGTGTCGCATTTACATTCATTTGAATCGTAGACGAGGAATACATAACACTTCGCAAATCATATTATATCTTACCATGAAGCATAGAAATGAGATGCGATGTCGCGTTTTAAGAAGCATTAGAAAGCTATTGCTACGATACGTAGACATCTGCAAACGCTATTTCCTAGCGAGGAAGTATCGCATTCACATTCATTTGAACTGTAGGCGAGGAATACATAACACTTCGCAAATCATATTATATCTTACCATGAAACATAGAAATGAGATGCGATATCGCGTTTTAAGAAGCATTAGAACTCTATTGCTACGGTACGTAGACATCTGGAAACGCTATTTCCTAGCGAGGAAGTATCGCATTCACATTCATTTGATGTGTAGACGAGGAATACATAACGCTTCGCAAATCATATTATATCTTACCATGAAACATAGAAATGAGATGCGATATCGCGTTTTAAGAATCATATGAACTCTATTGCTACGATACGTAGGCATCTGCAATCGCTATTTCCTTGCAAGCATGTGTCGCATTTACATTCATTTGAAGTGTAGGCGAGGAATACATAACACTTCGCAAATCATATTATATCTTACCATGAAACATAGAAATGAGATGCGATATCGCGTTTTAAGAAGCACTAGAACTCTATTGCTACGATACGTAGACATCTGCAAACGCTATTTCCTTGCAAGGAAGTGTCGCATTTACATTCATTTGAATCGTAGATGAGGAATACATAACACTTCGCCAATCATATTATATCTTACCATGAAGCATAGAAATGAGATGCGATATCGCGTTTTAAGTAGCATTAGAACTCTATTGCTACGATACCTAGACATCGGCAGACGCTATTTCCTAGCAAGGAAGTGTCGCATTTACATTCATTTGAAGTGTAGACGAGGAATACATGATACATCGCAAATCATATTATATCTTACCATGAAAATAGAATTGAGATGCGATATCGCGTTTTAAGAAGCATTAGAACTCTATTGCTACGATACGTAGACATCTGCAAACGCTATTTCCTTCCAAGGAAGTGTCGCATTTACATTCATTTGAATCGTAGACGAGGAGTACATAACACTTCGCAAATCATATTATATCTTACCATGAAGCATAGAAATGAGATGCGATGTCGCGTTTTAAGAAGCATTAGAAAGCTATTGCTACGATACGTAGACATCTGCAAACGCTATTTCCTAGCGAGGGAGTATCGCATTCACATTCATTTGAAGTGTAGACGAGGAATACATAACACTTCGCAAATCATGTTATATCTTACCATGAAACATAGAAATGAGATGCGATATCGCGTTTTAAGAATCATATGAACTCTATTGCCACGATACGTAGACATCTGCAATCGCTATTTCCTTGCAAGGAAGTGTCGCATTTACATTCATTTGAAGAGTAGACGAGGAATACATAACACTTCGCAAATCATATTATATCTTACCATGAAACATAGAAATGAGATGCGATATCGCGTTTTAAGAAGCATTAGAACTCTATTGCTACGATACGTAGACATCTGCAGACGCTATTGCGTAGCAAGGAAGTGTCGCATTTACATTCATTTGATGTGTAGACGAGGAATACGTGATACTTCGCAAATCATATTATATCTTACCATGAAACATAGAGATGAGATGCGATATCGCGTTTTAAGAAGCATTTGAACTCTATTGCTTTGATACGTAGACATCTGCAAACGCTATTTCCTTGCAAGGAAGTGTCGCATTTACATTCATTTGAAGTGTAGACGAGGAATGCATAACACTTCGCAAATCATATTATATCTTATCATGAAACATAGAAATGAGATGCGATATCGCGTTTTAAGAAGCATTAGAACTCTATTGCTACGATACGTAGACATCTGCAAACGCTATTTCCTAGCGAGGAAGTGTCGCATTCACATTCATTTGAAGTGTAGACGAGGAATACATGACACTTCGCAAATCATATTATATCTTACCACGAAACGTAGAAATGAGATGCAATATAGCGTTTTAAGAATCATATGAACTCTATTGCTGCGATACGTAGACATCTGCAAATGCTATTTCCTTGCATGGAAGTGTCGCATTTACATTCATTTGAATCGTAGACGAGGAATGCATAACACTTCGCAATGAATATTATATCTTATCACCAAACATAGATATGAGATGCAATATCTCGTTTTAAGAAGCATTAGAAAGCTATTGCTACGATACGTAGACATCTGCAAACGCTATTTCCTAGCGAGGAAGTATCGCATTCACATTCATTTGATGTGTAGACGAGGAATACATAACACTTCGCAAATCATGTTATATCTTACCATTAAACATAGAAATGAGATGCGATATCGCGTTTTAAGAAACATTTGAACTCTATTGCTACGATACGTAGACATCTGCAATCGCTATTTCCTTGCAAGGAAGTGTCGCATTTACATTCATTTGAAGTGTAGACGAGGAATGCATAACACTTCGCAATGAATATTATATCTTATCATGAAACATAGATAAGAGATGCAATATCTCGTTTTAAGAAGCATTTGAACTCTCCTGCTACGATACCTAGACATCTGCAGACGCTATTTCCTAGCAAGGAAGTGTCGCATTTACATTCAATTGAAGTGTAGACGAGGAATACATGATACTTCGCAAATCATATTATATCTATACCATGAAACATAGAAATGAGATTCGATATCGCGTTTTAAGAAGCATTAGAAAGCTATTGCTACGACATGTAGATATCTGCAAACGCTATTTCCTAGCGAGGAAGTATCGCATTCACATTCATTTGAAGTGTAGACGAGGAATACATAACACTTCGCAAATCATGTTATATCTTACCATGAAACATAGAAATGAGATGCGATATCGCGTTTTAAGAATCATATGAACTCTATTGCTACGATACGTAGGCATCTGCAATCGCTATTTCCTTGCAAGGATGTGTCGCATTTACATTCATTTGAAGTGTAGGCGAGGAATACATAACACTTCGCAAATCATATTATATCTTACCATGAAACATAGAAATGAGATGCGATATCGCGTTTTAAGAAGCACTAGAACTCTATTGCTACGATACGTAGACATCTGCAAACGCTATTTCCTTGCAAGGAAGTGTAGCATTTACATTCATTTGAATCGTAGACGAGGAATACATAACACTTCGCAAATCATATTATATCTTACCATGAAGCATAGAAATGAGATGCGATGTCGCGTTTTAAGAAGCATTAGAAAGCTATTGCTACGATACGTAGACATCTGCAAACGCTATTTCCTAGCGAGGAAGTATCGCATTCACATTCATTTGAAGTGTAGGCGAGGAATACATAACACTTCGCAAATCATATTATATCTTACAATGAAACATAGAAATGAGATGCGATATCGCGTTTTAAGTAGCACTAGAACTCTATTGCTACGATACGTAGACATCTGCAAACGCTATTTCCTTGCAAGGAAGTGTCGCATTTACATTCATTTGAATCGTAGACGAGGAATACATAACACTTCGCCAATCATATTATATCTTACCATGAAGCATAGAAATGAGATGCGATATCGCGTTTTAAGTAGCATTAGAACTCTATTGCTACGATACCTAGACATCGGCAGACGCTATTTCCTAGCAAGGAAGTGTCGCATTTACATTCATTTGAAGTGTAGACGAGGAATACATGATACTTCGCAAATCATATTATATCTTACCATGAAACATAGAAATGAGATGCGATATCTCGTTTTAAGAACCATATGAACCCTATTGCTACGATACGTAGACATCTGCAGACGCTATTGCGTAGCAAGGAAGTGTCGCATTTACATTCATTTGAAGTGTAGACGAGGAGTACGTGATACTTCGCAAATCATATTATATCTTACCATGAAACATAGAGATGAGATGCGATATCGCGTTTTAAGAAGCATTTGAACTCTATTGCTTCGATACGTAGACATCTGCAAACGCTATTTCCTTGCAAGGAAGTGTCGCATTTACATTCATTTGAAGTGTAGACGAGGAATGCATAACACTTCGCAAATCATATTATATCTTATCATGAAACATAGAAATGAGATGCGATATCGCGTTTTAAGAAGCATTAGAACTCTATTGCTACGATACGTAGACATCTGCAAACGCTATTTCCTAGCGAGGAAGTGTCGCATTCACATTCATTTGAAGTGTAGACGAGGAATACATGACACTTCGCAAATCATATTATATCTTACCACGAAACGTAGAAATGAGATGCAATATAGCGTTTTAAGAATCATATGAACTCTATTGCTGCGATACGTAGACATCTGCAAATGCTATTTCCTTGCATGGAAGTGTCGCATTTACATTCATTTGAATCGTAGACGAGGAATGCATAACACTTCGCAATGAATATTATATCTTATCACCAAACATAGATATGAGATGCAATATCTCGTTTTAAGAAGCATTAGAAAGCTATTGCTACGATACGTAGACATCTGCAAACGCTATTTCCTAGCGAGGAAGTATCGCATTCACATTCATTTGATGTGTAGACGAGGAATACATAACACTTCGCAAATCATGTTATATCTTACCATTAAACATAGAAATGAGATGCGATATCGCGTTTTAAGAAACATTTGAACTCTATTGCTACGATACGTAGACATCTGCAATCGCTATTTCCTTGCAAGGAAGTGTCGCATTTACATTCATTTGAAGTGTAGACGAGGAATGCATAACACTTCGCAATGAATATTATATCTTATCATGAAACATAGATAAGAGATGCAATATCTCGTTTTAAGAAGCATTTGAACTCTCCTGCTACGATACCTAGACATCTGCAGACGCTATTTCCTAGCAAGGAAGTGTCGCATTTACATTCAATTGAAGTGTAGACGAGGAATACATGATACTTCGCAAATCATATTATATCTATACCATGAAACATAGAAATGAGATTCGATATCGCGTTTTAAGAAGCATTAGAAAGCTATTGCTACGACATGTAGATATCTGCAAACGCTATTTCCTAGCGAGGAAGTATCGCATTCACATTCATTTGAAGTGTAGACGAGGAATACATAACACTTCGCAAATCATGTTATATCTTACCATGAAACATAGAAATGAGATGCGATATCGCGTTTTAAGAATCATATGAACTCTATTGCTACGATACGTAGGCATCTGCAATCGCTATTTCCTTGCAAGGATGTGTCGCATTTACATTCATTTGAAGTGTAGGCGAGGAATACATAACACTTCGCAAATCATATTATATCTTACCATGAAACATAGAAATGAGATGCGATATCGCGTTTTAAGAAGCACTAGAACTCTATTGCTACGATACGTAGACATCTGCAAACGCTATTTCCTTGCAAGGAAGTGTAGCATTTACATTCATTTGAATCGTAGACGAGGAATACATAACACTTCGCAAATCATATTATATCTTACCATGAAGCATAGAAATGAGATGCGATGTCGCGTTTTAAGAAGCATTAGAAAGCTATTGCTACGATACGTAGACATCTGCAAACGCTATTTCCTAGCGAGGAAGTATCGCATTCACATTCATTTGAAGTGTAGGCGAGGAATACATAACACTTCGCAAATCATATTATATCTTACAATGAAACATAGAAATGAGATGCGATATCGCGTTTTAAGTAGCACTAGAACTCTATTGCTACGATACGTAGACATCTGCAAACGCTATTTCCTTGCAAGGAAGTGTCGCATTTACATTCATTTGAATCGTAGACGAGGAATACATAACACTTCGCCAATCATATTATATCTTACCATGAAGCATAGAAATGAGATGCGATATCGCGTTTTAAGTAGCATTAGAACTCTATTGCTACGATACCTAGACATCGGCAGACGCTATTTCCTAGCAAGGAAGTGTCGCATTTACATTCATTTGAAGTGTAGACGAGGAATACATGATACTTCGCAAATCATATTATATCTTACCATGAAACATAGAAATGAGATGCGATATCTCGTTTTAAGAACCATATGAACCCTATTGCTACGATACGTAGACATCTGCAGACGCTATTGCGTAGCAAGGAAGTGTCGCATTTACATTCATTTGAAGTGTAGACGAGGAGTACGTGATACTTCGCAAATCATATTATATCTTACCATGAAACATAGAGATGAGATGCGATATCGCGTTTTAAGAAGCATTTGAACTCTATTGCTTCGATACGTAGACATCTGCAAACGCTATTTCCTTGCAAGGAAGTGTCGCATTTACATTCATTTGAAGTGTAGACGAGGAATGCATAACACTTCGCAATGAATATTATATCTTATCATGAAACATAGATAAGAGATGCAATATCTCGTTTTAAGAAGCATTTGAACTCTCCTGCTACGATACCTAGACATCTGCAGACGCTATTTCCTAGCAAGGAAGTGTCGCATTTACATTCAATTGAAGTGTAGACGAGGAATACATGATACTTCGCAAATCATATTATATCTATACCATGAAACATAGAAATGAGATTCGATATCGCGTTTTAAGAAGCATTAGAAAGCTATTGCTACGACACGTAGATATCTGCAAACGCTATTTCCTAGCGAGGAAGTATCGCATTCACATTCATTTGAAGTGTAGACGAGGAATATATAACACTTCGCAAATCATGTTATATCTTACCATGAAACATAGAAATGAGATGCGATATCGCGTTTTAAGAATCATATGAACTCTATTGCTACGATACGTAGGCATCTGCAATCGCTATTTCCTTGCAAGGATGTGTCGCATTTACATTCATTTGAAGTGTAGACGAGGAATACATGATACTTCGCAAATCATATTATATCTTACCATGAAACATAGAAGTGAGATGCGATATCGCGTTTTAAGAAGCATTAGAACTCTATTGCTACGATACGTAGACATCTGCAAACGCCATATCCTTGCAAGGAAGTGTCGCATTTACATTCATTTGAGTCGTAGACGAGGAATACATAACACTTCGCAAATCATGTTATATCTTACCATGAAACATAGAAATGAGATGCGATATCGCGTTTTAAGAATCATATGAACTCTATTGCCACGATACGTAGACATCTGCAATCGCTATTTCCTTGCAAGGAAGTGTCGCATTTACATTCATTTGAAGAGTAGACGAGGAATACATAACACTTCGCAAATCATGTTATATCTTACCATTAAACATAGAAATGAGATGCGATATCGCGTTTTAAGAATCATATGAACTCTATTGCTACGATACGTGGGCTTCTGCAATCGCTATTGCCTTGCAAGGATGTGTCGCATTTACATTCATTTGAAGTGTAGGCGAGGAATACATAACACTTCGCAAATCATATTATATCTTTCCATGAAGCATAGGAATGAGATGCGATATCGCGTTTTAAGTAGCATTAGAACTCTATTGCTACGATACCTAGACATCGGCAGACGCTATTTCCTAGCAAGGAAGTGTCGCATTTACATTCATTTGAAGTGTAGACGAGGAATACATGATACTTCGCAAATCATATTATATCTTACCATGAAACATAGAAATGAGATGCGATATCGCGTTTTAAGAAGCATTAGAACACTATTGCTACGATAGGTAGACATTTGCAAACGCTATTTCCTAGCAAAGAAGTGTCGCTTTTACATTCATTTGAAGTGTAGGCGAGGAATACATAACACTTCGCAAATCATATTATATCTTTCCATGAAACATAGAAATGAGATGCGATATCTCGTTTTAAGAATCATATGAACCCTATTGCTACGATACGTAGACATCTGCAGACGCTATTGCGTAGCAAGGAAGTGTCGCATTTACATTCATTTGAAGTGTAGACGAGGAGTACGTGATACTTCGCAAATCATATTATATCTTACCATGAAACATAGAGATGAGATGCGATATCGCGTTTTAAGAAGCATTTGAACTCCATTGCTTCGATACGTAGGCATCTGCAAACGCTATTTCCTTGCAAGGAAGTGTCGCATTTACATTCATTTGAAGTGTAGACGAGGAATACATAACACTTCGCAAATCATATTATATCTTACCATGAAACATAGAAATGAGATGCGATATCGCGTTTTAAGTAGCATTAGAACTCTGTTGCTACGATACGTAGACATCTGCAAACGCTATTTCCTAGCGAGGAAGTATCGCATTCACATTCATTTGAAGTGTAGACGAGGAATACATAACACTTCGCAAATCATGTTATATCTTACCATGAAACATAGAAATGAGATGCGATATCGCGTTTTAAGAATCATATGAACTCTATTGCTACGATACTTAGGCATCTGCAATCTCTATTTCCTTGCAAGGATGTGTCGCATTTACATTCATTTGAAGTGTAGGCGAGGAATACATAACACTTCGCAAATCATATTATATCTTACCATGAAACATAGAAATGAGATGCGATATCGCGTTTTAAGAAGCACTAGAACTCTATTGCTACGATACGTAGACATCTGCAAACGCTATTTCCTTGCAAGGAAGTGTCGCATTTACATTCATTTGAATCGTAGACGAGGAACACATAACACTTCGCAAATCATATTATATCTTACCATGAAGCATTGAAATGAGATGCGATGTCGCGTTTTAAGAAGCATTAGAACTCTATTGCTACGATACCTAGACATCTGCAGACGCTATTTCCTAGCAAGGAAGTGTCGCATTTACAATCATTTGAAGTGTAGACGAGGAATACGTGATACTTCGCAAATCATATTATATCTTACCACGAAACATAGAAATGAGATGCGATATCGCGTTTTGAGGAATACATAACACATCGCAAATCATATTATATCTTATCATGAAACATAGAAATGAGATGCGACATCGCGTTTTAAGAAGCATTAGAACTCTATTGCTACGATACGTAGACAACTGCAAACGCTATTTCCTAGCGAGGAAGTTTCGCATTCACATTCATTTGAAGTGTAGACGAGGAATACATGACACTTCGCAAATCATATTATATCTTACCATGAAACATAGAAATGAGATGAGATATCGCGTTTTAAGAAGCATTAGAACACTATTGCTACGATAGGTAGACATTTGCAAACGCTATTTCCTAGCAAAGAAGTGTCGCATTTACATTCATTTGAAGTGTAGACGAGGAATACATAACACTTCGCAAATCATATTATATCTTACCATGAAACATAGAAATGAGATGCGATATCGCGTTTTAAGAAGCACTAGAACTCTATTGCTACGATACGTAGACATCTGCAAACGCTATTTCCTTGCAAGGAAGTGTCGCATTTACATTCATTTGAATCGTAGACGAGGAATACATAACACTTCGCCAATCATATTATATCTTACCATGAAGCATAGAAATGAGATGCGATATCGCGTTTTAAGTAGCATTAGAACTCTATTGCTACGATACCTAGATATCGGCAGACGCTATTTCCTAGCAAGGAAGTGTCGCATTTACATTCATTTGAAGTGTAGACGAGGAATACATGATACTTCGCAAATCATATTATATCTTACCATGAAACATAGAAATGAGATTCGATATCGCGTTTTAAGAAGCATTAGAAAGCTATTGCTACGATACGTAGACATCTGCAAACGCTATTTCCTAGCAAGGAAGTGTCGCATTTACATTCATTTGAAGTGTAGACGAGGAATACATGATACTTCGCAAATCATATTATATCTATACCATGAAACATAGAAATGGGATTCGATATCGCGTTTTAAGAAGCATTAGAAAGCTATTGCTACGATACGTAGATATCTGCAAACGCTATTTCCTAGCGAGGAAGTATCGCATTCACATTCATTTGAAGTGTAGACGAGGAATACATAACGCTTCGCAAATCATGTTATATCTTACCATGAAACATAGAAATGAGATGCGATATCGCGTTTTAAGAAGCAGTAGAACACTATTGCTGCGATAGGTAGACATTTGCAAACGCTATTTCCCAGCAAAGAAGTGTCGCATTTACATTCATTTGAAGTGTAGACGAGGAATACATAACACTTCGCAAATCATATTATATCTTACCATGAAACATAGAAATGAGATGCGATATCGCGTTTTATGAAGCATTAGAACTCTATTGCTACGATACGTAGACATCTGCAAACGCTATTTCCTAGCGAGGAAGTGTCGCATTCACATTCATTTGAATTGTAGACGAGGAATACATAACACTTCGCAAATCATATTATATCTTACCATGAAACGTAGAAGTGAGATGCAATATAGCGTTTTTAGAATCATAAGAACTCTATTGCTACGATACGTAGACATCTGCAAATGCTATTTCCTTGCATGGAAGTGTCGCATTTACATTCATTTGAATCGTAGACGAGGAATACATAACACTTCGCAATGAATATTATATCTTATCATCAAACATAGATATGAGATGCAATATCTCGTTTTAAGAAGCATTAGAAAGCTATTGCTACGATACGTAGACATCTGCAAACGCTATTTCCTAGCGAGGAAGTATCGCATTCACATTCATTTGATGTGTAGACGAGGAATACATAACACTTCGCAAATCATGTTATATCTTACCATGAAACATAGAAATGAGATGCGATATCGCGTTTTAAGAATCATTTGAACTCTATTTCTACGATACGTAGACATCTGCAGTCGCTATTTCCTTGCAAGGAAGTGTCGCATTAACATTCATTTGAAGTGTAGACGAGGAATACATGATACTTCGCAAATCATATTATATCTTACCATGAAACATAGAAATGAGATGCGATATCGCGTTTTAAGAAGCATTAGAACACTATTTCTACGATAGCTAGACATTTGCAAACGCTATTTCCTAGCAAAGAAGTGTCGCATTTACATTCATTTGAAGTGTAGACGAGGAATACATAACACTTCGCAAATCATATTATATCTTACCATGAAGCATTGAAATGAGATGCGATGTCGCGTTTTAAGAAGCATTAGAACTCTATTGCTACGATACCTAGACATCTGCAGACGCTATTTCCTAGCAAGGAAGTGTCGCATTTACAATCATTTGAAGTGTAGACGAGGAATACGTGATACTTCGCAAATCATATTATATCTTACCACGAAACATAGAAATGAGATGCGATATCGCGTTTTGAGGAATACATAACACATCGCAAATCATATTATATCTTATCATGAAACATAGAAATGAGATGCGATATCGCGTTTTAAGAAGCATTAGAATTCTATTGCTACGATACGTAGACATCTGCAAACTCTGTTTCCTAGCGAGGAAGTGTCGCATTCACATTCATTTGAATTGTAGACGAGGAATACATAACACTTCGCAAATCATATTATATCTTACCATGAAACGTAGAAGTGAGATGCAATATAGCGTTTTTAGAATCATAAGAACTCTATTGCTACGATACGTAGACATCTGCAAATGCTATTTCCTTGCATGGAAGTGTCGCATTTACATTCATTTGAATCGTAGACGAGGAATGCATAACACTTCGCAATGAATATTATATCTTATCATCAAACATAGATATGAGATGCAATATCTCGTTTTAAGAAGCATTAGAAAGCTATCGCTACGATACGTAGACATCTGCAAACGCTATTTCCTATCGAGGAAGTATCGCATTCACATTCATTTGAAGTGTAGACGAGGAATACATAACGCTTCGCAAATCATGTTATATCTTACCATGAAACATAGAAATGAGATGCGATATCGCGTTTTAAGAAGCAGTAGAACACTATTGCTACGATAGGTAGACATTTGCAAACGCTATTTCCCAGCAAAGAAGTGTCGCATTTACATTCATTTGAAGTGTAGACGAGGAATACATAACACTTCGCAAATCATATTATATCTTACCATGAAACATAGAAATGAGATGCGATATCGCGTTTTATGAAGCATTAGAACTCTATTGCTACGATACGTAGACATCTGCAAACGCTATTTCCTAGCGAGGAAGTGTCGCATTCACATTCATTTGAATTGTAGACGAGGAATACATAACACTTCGCAAATCATATTATATCTTACCATGAAACGTAGAAGTGAGATGCAATATAGCGTTTTTAGAATCATAAGAACTCTATTGCTACGATACGTAGACATCTGCAAATGCTATTTCCTTGCATGGAAGTGTCGCATTTACATTCATTTGAATCGTAGACGAGGAATGCATAACACTTCGCAATGAATATTATATCTTATCATCAAACATAGATATGAGATGCAATATCTCGTTTTAAGAAGCATTAGAAAGCTATTGCTACGATACGTAGACATCTGCAAACGCTATTTCCTAGCGAGGAAGTATCGCATTCACATTCATTTGATGTGTAGACGAGGAATACATAACACTTCGCAAATCATGTTATATCTTACCATGAAACATAGAAATGAGATGCGATATCGCGTTTTAAGAATCATTTGAACTCTATTTCTACGATACGTAGACATCTGCAGTCGCTATTTCCTAGCAAGGAAGTGTCGCATTTACAATCATTTGAAGTGTAGACGAGGAATACGTGATACTTCGCAAATCATATTATATCTTACCACGAAACATAGAAATGAGATGCGATATCGCGTTTTGAGGAATACATAACACATCGCAAATCATATTATATCTTATCATGAAACATAGAAATGAGATGCGATATCGCGTTTTAAGAAGCATTAGAACCCTATTGCTACGATACGTAGACAACTGCAAACGCTATTTCCTAGCAAGGAAGTGTCGCATTCACATTCATTTGAAGTGTAGACGAGGAATACATGACACTTCGCAAATCATATTATTTCCTACCATGAAACATAGAAATGTGATGCGATATCGCGTTTTAAGAAGCATTAGAACACTATTGCTACGATAGGTAGACATTTGCAAACGCTATTTCCTAGCAAAGAAGTGTCGCATTTACATTCATTTGAAGTGTAGACGAGGAATACATAACACTTCGCCAATCATATTATATCTTACCATGAAACATAGAAATGAGATGCGATATCGCGTTTTAAGAAGCACTAGAACTCTATTGCTACGATACGTAGACATCTGCAAACGCAATTTCCTTGCAAGGAAGTGTCGCATTTAATTCATTTGAATCGTAGACGAGGAATACATAACACTTCGCCAATCATATTATATCTTACCATGAAGCATAGAAATGAGATTCGATATCGCGTTTTAAGAAGCATTAGAAAGCTATTGCTACGATACGTAGACATCTGCAAACGCTATTTCCTAGCAAGGAAGTGTCGCATTTACATTCATTTGAAGTGTAGACGAGGAATACATGATACTTCGCAAATCATATTATATCTATACCATGAAACATAGAAATGGGATTCGATATCGCGTTTTAAGAAGCATTAGAAAGCTATTGCTACGATACGTAGATATCTGCAAACGCTATTTCCTAGCGAGGAAGTATCACATTCACATTCATTTGAAGTGTAGACGAGGAATACATAACGCTTCGCTAATCATGTTATATCTTACCATGAAACATAGAAATGAGATGCGATATCGCGTTTTAAGAAGCAGTAGAACACTATTGCTACGATAGGTAGACATTTGCAAACGCTATTTCCCAGCAAAGAAGTGTCGCATTTACATTCATTTGAAGTGTAGACGAGGAATACATAACACTTCGCAAATCATATTATATCTTACCATGAAACATAGAAATGAGATGCGATATCGCGTTTTAAGAAGCATTAGAAAGCTATTGCTACGATACGTAGACATCTGCAAACGCTATTTCCTAGCAAGGAAGTGTCGCATTTACATTCATTTGAAGTGTAGACGAGGAATACATGATACTTCGCAAATCATATTATATCTATACCATGAAACATAGAAATGGGATTCGATATCGCGTTTTAAGAAGCATTAGAAAGCTATTGCTACGATACGTAGATATCTGCAAACGCTATTTCCTAGCGAGGAAGTATCGCATTCACATTCATTTGAAGTGTAGACGAGGAATACATAACGCTTCGCAAATCATGTTATATCTTACCATGAAACATAGAAATGAGATGCGATATCGCGTTTTAAGAAGCAGTAGAACACTATTGCTACGATAGGTAGACATTTGCAAACGCTATTTCCCAGCAAAGAAGTGTCGCATTTACATTCATTTGAAGTGTAGACGAGGAATACATAACACTTCGCAAATCATATTATATCTTACCATGAAACATAGAAATGAGATGCGATATCGCGTTTTATGAAGCATTAGAATTCTATTGCTACGATACGTAGACATCTGCAAACGCTATTTCCTAGCGAGGAAGTGTCGCATTCACATTCATTTGAATTGTAGACGAGGAATACATAACACTTCGCAAATCATATTATATCTTACCATGAAGCATAGAAATGAGATGCGATATCGCGTTTTAAGTAGCATTAGAACTCTATTGCTACGATACCTAGACATCTGCAGACGCTATTTCCTAGCAAGGAAGTGTCGCATTTACAATCATTTGAAGTGTAGACGAGGAATACGTGATACTTCGCAAATCATATTATATCTTACCACGAAACATAGAAATGAGATGCGATATCGCGTTTTGAGGAATACATAACACATCGCAAATCATATTATATCTTATCATGAAACATAGAAATGAGATGCGACATCGCGTTTTAAGAAGCATTAGAACTCTATTGCTACGATACGTAGACAACTGCAAACGCTATTTCCTAGCGAGGAAGTGTCGCATTCACATTCATTTGAAGTGTAGACGAGGAATACATGACACTTCGCAAATCATATTATATCTTACCATGAAACATAGAAATGAGATGCGATATCGCGTTTTAAGAAGCATTAGAACACTATTGCTACGATAGGTAGACATTTGCAAACGCTATTTCCTAGCAAAGAAGTGTCGCATTTACATTCATTTGAAGTGTAGACGAGGAATACATAACACTTCGCAAATCATATTATATCTTACCATGAAACATAGAAATGAGATGCGATATCGCGTTTTATGAAGCATTAGAACTCTATTGCTACGATACGTAGACATCTGCAAACGCTATTTCCTAGCGAGGAAGTGTCGCATTCACATTCATTTGAAGTGTAGACGAGGAATACATAACACTTCGCAAATCATATTATATCTTACCATGAAACGTAGAAGTGAGATGCAATATAGCGTTTTTAGAATCATAAGAACTCTATTGCTACGATACGTAGACATCTGCAAATGCTATTTCCTTGCATGGAAGTGTCGCATTTACATTCATTTGAATCGTAGACGAGGAATGCATAACACTTCGCAATGAATATTATATCTTATCATCAAACATAGATATGAGATGCAATATCTCGTTTTAAGAAGCATTAGAAGGCTATTGCTACGATACGTAGACATCTGCAAACGCTATTTCCTAGCGAGGAAGTATCGCATTCACATTCATTTGATGTGTAGACGAGGAATACATAACACTTCGCAAATCATGTTATATCTTACCATGAAACATAGAAATGAGATGCGATATCGCGTTTTAAGAATCATTTGAACTCTATTGCTACGATACGTAGACATCTGCAAACGCTATTTCCTAGCGAGGAAGTGTCGCATTCACATTCATTTGAATTGTAGACGAGGAATACATAACACTTCGCAAATCATATTATATCTTACCATGAAACGTAGAAGTGAGATGCAATATAGCGTTTTTAGAATCATAAGAACTCTATTGCTACGATACGTAGACATCTGCAAATGCTATTTCCTTGCATGGAAGTGTCGCATTTACATTCATTTGAATCGTAGACGAGGAATGCATAACACTTCGCAATGAATATTATATCTTATCATCAAACATAGATATGAGATGCAATATCTCGTTTTAAGAAGCATTAGAAAGCTATTGCTACGATACGTAGACATCTGCAAACGCTATTTCCTAGCGAGGAAGTATCGCATTCACATTCATTTGATGTGTAGACGAGGAATACATAACACTTCGCAAATCATGTTATATCTTACCATGAAACATAGAAATGAGATGCGATATCGCGTTTTAAGAATCATTTGAACTCTATTTCTACGATACGTAGACATCTGCAGTCGCTATTTCCTTGCAAGGAAGTGTCGCATTAACATTCATTTGAAGTGTAGACGAGGAATACATGATACTTCGCAAATCATATTATATCTTACCATGAAACATAGAAATGAGATGCGATATCGCGTTTTAAGAAGCATTAGAACACTATTTCTACGATAGGTAGACATTTGCAAACGCTATTTCCTAGCAAAGAAGTGTCGCATTTACATTCATTTGAAGTGTAGACGAGGAATACATAACACTTCGCAAATCATATTATATCTTACCATGAAGCATTGAAATGAGATGCGATGTCGCGTTTTAAGAAGCATTAGAACTCTATTGCTACGATACCTAGACATCTGCAGACGCTATTTCCTAGCAAGGAAGTGTCGCATTTACAATCATTTGAAGTGTAGACGAGGAATACGTGATACTTCGCAAATCATATTATATCTTACCACGAAACATAGAAATGAGATGCGATATCGCGTTTTGAGGAATACATAACACATCGCAAATCATATTATATCTTATCATGAAACATAGAAATGAGATGCGATATCGCGTTTTAAGAAGCATTAGAACTCTATTGCTACGATACGTAGACAACTGCAAACGCTATTTCCTAGCAAGGAAGTGTCGCATTCACATTCATTTGAAGTGTAGACGAGGAATACATGACACTTCGCAAATCATATTATTTCCTACCATGAAACATAGAAATGTGATGCGATATCGCGTTTTAAGAAGCATTAGAACACTATTGCTACGATAGGTAGACATTTGCAAACGCTATTTCCTAGCAAAGAAGTGTCGCATTTACATTCATTTGAAGTGTAGACGAGGAATACATAACACTTCGCCAATCATATTATATCTTACCATGAAACATAGAAATGAGATGCGATATCGCGTTTTAAGAAGCACTAGAACTCTATTGCTACGATACGTAGACATCTGCAAACGCAATTTCCTTGCAAGGAAGTGTCGCATTTACATTCATTTGAATCGTAGACGAGGAATACATAACACTTCGCCAATCATATTATATCTTACCATGAAGCATAGAAATGAGATTCGATATCGCGTTTTAAGAAGCATTAGAAAGCTATTGCTACGATACGTAGACATCTGCAAACGCTATTTCCTAGCAAGGAAGTGTCGCATTTACATTCATTTGAAGTGTAGACGAGGAATACATGATACTTCGCAAATCATATTATATCTATACCATGAAACATAGAAATGGGATTCGATATCGCGTTTTAAGAAGCATTAGAAAGCTATTGCTACGATACGTAGATATCTGCAAACGCTATTTCCTAGCGAGGAAGTATCGCATTCACATTCATTTGAAGTGTAGACGAGGAATACATAACGCTTCGCTAATCATGTTATATCTTACCATGAAACATAGAAATGAGATGCGATATCGCGTTTTAAGAAGCAGTAGAACACTATTGCTACGATAGGTAGACATTTGCAAACGCTATTTCCCAGCAAAGAAGTGTCGCATTTACATTCATTTGAAGTGTAGACGAGGAATACATAACACTTCGCAAATCATATTATATCTTACCATGAAACATAGAAATGAGATGCGATATCGCGTTTTAAGAAGCATTAGAAAGCTATTGCTACGATACGTAGACATCTGCAAACGCTATTTCCTAGCAAGGAAGTGTCGCATTTACATTCATTTGAAGTGTAGACGAGGAATACATGATACTTCGCAAATCATATTATATCTATACCATGAAACATAGAAATGGGATTCGATATCGCGTTTTAAGAAGCATTAGAAAGCTATTGCTACGATACGTAGATATCTGCAAACGCTATTTCCTAGCGAGGAAGTATCGCATTCACATTCATTTGAAGTGTAGACGAGGAATACATAACGCTTCGCAAATCATGTTATATCTTACCATGAAACATAGAAATGAGATGCAATATCGCGTTTTAAGAAGCAGTAGAACACTATTGCTACGATAGGTAGACATTTGCAAACGCTATTTCCCAGCAAAGAAGTGTCGCATTTACATTCATTTGAAGTGTAGACGAGGAATACATAACACTTCGCAAATCATATTATATCTTACCATGAAACATAGAAATGAGATGCGATATCGCGTTTTATGAAGCATTAGAATTCTATTGCTACGATACGTAGACATCTGCAAACGCTATTTCCTAGCGAGGAAGTGTCGCATTCACATTCATTTGAATTGTAGACGAGGAATACATAACACTTCGCAAATCATATTATATCTTACCATGAAGCATAGAAATGAGATGCGATATCGCGTTTTAAGTAGCATTAGAACTCTATTGCTACGATACCTAGACATCTGCAGACGCTATTTCCTAGCAAGGAAGTGTCGCATTTACAATCATTTGAAGTGTAGACGAGGAATACGTGATACTTCGCAAATCATATTATATCTTACCACGAAACATAGAAATGAGATGCGATATCGCGTTTTGAGGAATACATAACACATCGCAAATCATATTATATCTTATCATGAAACATAGAAATGAGATGCGACATCGCGTTTTAAGAAGCATTAGAACTCTATTGCTACGATACGTAGACAACTGCAAACGCTATTTCCTAGCGAGGAAGTGTCGCATTCACATTCATTTGAAGTGTAGACGAGGAATACATGACACTTCGCAAATCATATTATATCTTACCATGAAACATAGAAATGAGATGCGATATCGCGTTTTAAGAAGCATTAGAACACTATTGCTACGATAGGTAGACATTTGCAAACGCTATTTCCTAGCAAAGAAGTGTCGCATTTACATTCATTTGAAGTGTAGACGAGGAATACATAACACTTCGCAAATCATATTATATCTTACCATGAAACATAGAAATGAGATGCGATATCGCGTTTTATGAAGCATTAGAACTCTATTGCTACGATACGTAGACATCTGCAAACGCTATTTCCTAGCGAGGAAGTGTCGCATTCACATTCATTTGAAGTGTAGACGAGGAATACATAACACTTCGCAAATCATATTATATCTTACCATGAAACGTAGAAGTGAGATGCAATATAGCGTTTTTAGAATCATAAGAACTCTATTGCTACGATACGTAGACATCTGCAAATGCTATTTCCTTGCATGGAAGTGTCGCATTTACATTCATTTGAATCGTAGACGAGGAATGCATAACACTTCGCAATGAATATTATATCTTATCATCAAACATAGATATGAGATGCAATATCTCGTTTTAAGAAGCATTAGAAAGCTATTGCTACGATACGTAGACATCTGCAAACGCTATTTCCTAGCGAGGAAGTATCGCATTCACATTCATTTGATGTGTAGACGAGGAATACATAACACTTCGCAAATCATGTTATATCTTACCATGAAACATAGAAATGAGATGCGATATCGCGTTTTAAGAATCATTTGAACTCTATTGCTACGATACGTAGACATCTGCAAACGCTATTTCCTAGCGAGGAAGTGTCGCATTCACATTCATTTGAATTGTAGACGAGGAATACATAACACTTCGCAAATCATATTATATCTTACCATGAAACGTAGAAGTGAGATGCAATATAGCGTTTTTAGAATCATAAGAACTCTATTGCTACGATACGTAGACATCTGCAAATGCTATTTCCTTGCATGGAAGTGTCGCATTTACATTCATTTGAATCGTAGACGAGGAATGCATAACACTTCGCAATGAATATTATATCTTATCATCAAACATAGATATGAGATGCAATATCTCGTTTTAAGAAGCATTAGAAAGCTATTGCTACGATACGTAGACATCTGCAAACGCTATTTCCTAGCGAGGAAGTATCGCATTCACATTCATTTGATGTGTAGACGAGGAATACATAACACTTCGCAAATCATGTTATATCTTACCATGAAACATAGAAATGAGATGCGATATCGCGTTTTAAGAATCATTTGAACTCTATTTCTACGATACGTAGACATCTGCAGTCGCTATTTCCTTGCAAGGAAGTGTCGCATTAACATTCATTTGAAGTGTAGACGAGGAATACATGATACTTCGCAAATCATATTATATCTTACCATGAAACATAGAAATGAGATGCGATATCGCGTTTTAAGAAGCATTAGAACACTATTTCTACGATAGGTAGACATTTGCAAACGCTATTTCCTAGCAAAGAAGTGTCGCATTTACATTCATTTGAAGTGTAGACGAGGAATACATAACACTTCGCAAATCATATTATATCTTACCATGAAGCATTGAAATGAGATGCGATGTCGCGTTTTAAGAAGCATTAGAACTCTATTGCTACGATACCTAGACATCTGCAGACGCTATTTCCTAGCAAGGAAGTGTCGCATTTACAATCATTTGAAGTGTAGACGAGGAATACGTGATACTTCGCAAATCATATTATATCTTACCACGAAACATAGAAATGAGATGCGATATCGCGTTTTGAGGAATACATAACACATCGCAAATCATATTATATCTTATCATGAAACATAGAAATGAGATGCGATATCGCGTTTTAAGAAGCATTAGAACTCTGTTGCTACGATACGTAGACAACTGCAAACGCTATTTCCTAGCGAGGAAGTGTCGCATTCACATTCATTTGAAGTGTAGACGAGGAATACATGACACTTCGCAAATCATATTATTTCTTACCATGAAACATAGAAATGAGATGAGATATCGCGTTTTAAGAAGCATTAGAACACTATTGCTACGATAGGTAGACATTTGCAAACGCTATTTCCTAGCAAAGAAGTGTCGCATTTACATTCATTTGAAGTGTAGACGAGGAATACATAACACTTCGCAAATCATATTATATCTTACCATGAAGCATTGAAATGAGATGCGATGTCGCGTTTTAAGAAGCATTAGAACTCTATTTCTACGATACCTAGACATCTGCAGACGCTATTTCCTAGCAAGGAAGTGTCGCATTTACAATCATTTGAAGTGTAGACGAGGAATACGTGATACTTCGCAAATCATATTATATCTTACCACGAAACATAGAAATGAGATGCGATATCGCGTTTTGAGGAATACATAACACATCGCAAATCATATTATATCTTATCATGAAACATAGAAATGAGATGCGATATCGCGTTTTAAGAAGCATTAGAACTCTATTGCTACGATACGTAGACAACTGCAAACGCTATTTCCTAGCGAGGAAGTGTCGCATTCACATTCATTTGAAGTGTAGACGAGGAATACATGACACTTCGCAAATCATATTATTTCTTACCATGAAACATAGAAATGAGATGCGATATCGCGTTTTAAGAAGCATTAGAACACTATTGCTACGATAGGTAGACATTTGCAAACGCTATTTCCTAGCAAAGAAGTGTCGCATTTACATTCATTTGAAGTGTAGACGAGGAATACATAACACTTCGCAAATCATATTATATCTTACCATGAAACATAGAAATGAGATGCGATATCGCGTTTTAAGAAGCACTAGAACTCTATTGCTACGATACGTAGACATCTGCAGACGCTATTCCCTAGCAAGGAAGTGTCGCATTTACAATCATTTGAAGTGTAGACGAGGAATACGTGATACTTTCCAAATCATATTATATCTTACCACGAAACATAGAAATGAGATGCGATATCGCGTTTTGAGGAATACATAACACATCGCAAATCACATTATATCTTATCATGAAACATAGAAATGAGATGCGACATCGCGTTTTAAGAAGCATTAGAACTCTATTGCTACGATACGTAGACAACTGCACACGCTATTTCCTAGCGAGGAAGTGTCGCATTCACATTCATTTGAAGTGTAGACGAGGAATACATAACGCTTCGCAAATCATGTCATATCTTACCATGAAACATAGAAATGAGATGCGATATCGCGTTTTAAGAAGCAGTAGAACACTATTGCTACGATAGGTAGACATTTGCAAACGCTATTTCCCAGCAAAGAAGTGTCGCATTTACATTCATTTGAAGTGTAGACGAGGAATACATAACACTTCGCAAATCATATTATATTTTACCATGAAACATAGAAATGAGATGCGATATCGCGTTTTATGAAGCATTAGAACTCTATTGCTACGATACGTAGACATCTGCAAACGCTATTTCCTAGCGAGGAAGTGTCGCATTCACATTCATTTGAAGTGTAGACGAGGAATACGTGATACTTCGCAAATCATATTATATCTTACCACGAAACATAGAAATGAGATGCGATATCGCGTTTTGAGGAATACATAACACATCGCAAATCATATTATATCTTATCATGAAACATAGAAATGAGATGCGATATCGCGTTTTAAGAAGCATTAGAATTCTATTGCTACGATACGTAGACATCTGCAAACGCTATTTCCTAAGCGAGGAAGTGTCGCATTCACATTCATTTGAATTGTAGACGAGGAATACATAACACTTCGCAAATCATATTATATCTTACCATGAAACGTAGAAGTGAGATGCAATATAGCGTTTTTAGAATCATAAGAACTCTATTGCTACGATACGTAGACATCTGCAAATGCTATTTCCTTGCATGGAAGTGTCGCATTTACATTCATTTGAATCGTAGACGAGGAATGCATAACACTTCGCAATGAAATATTATATCTTATCATCAAACATAGATATGAGATGCAATATCTCGTTTTAAGAAGCATTAGAAAGCTATCGCTACGATACGTAGACATCTGCAAACGCTATTTCCTATCGAGGAAGTATCGCATTCACATTCATTTGATGTGTAGACGAGGAATACATAACACTTCGCAAATCATGTTATATCTTACCATGAAACATAAAAATGAGATGCGATATCGCGTTTTAAGAATCATTTGAACTCTATTGCTACGATACGTAGACATCTGCAGTCGCTATTTCCTTGCAAGGAAGTGTCGCATTAACATTCATTTGAAGTGTAGACGAGGAATACATGATACTTCGCAAATCATATTATATCTTACTATGAAACATAGAAATGAGATGCGATATCGCGTTTTAAGAAGCATTAGAACACTATTTCTACGATAGGTAGACATTTGCAAACGCTATTTCCTAGCAAGGAAGTGTCGCATTTACATTCATTTGAAGTGTAGACGAGGAATACATAACACTTCGCAAATCATATTATATCTTACCATGAAGCATAGAAATGAGATGCGATATCGCGTTTTAAGTAGCATTAGAACTCTATTGCTACGATACCTAGATATCGGCAGACGCTATTTCCTAGCAAGGAAGTGTCGCATTTACATTCATTTGAAGTGTAGACGAGGAATACATGATACTTCGCAAATCATATTATATCTTACCATGAAACATAGAAATGAGATGCGATATCGCGTTTTAAGATGCATTAGAACCCTATTGCTACGATACGTAGACATCTGCAAACGCTATTTCCTTGCAAGGAAGTGTCGCATTTACATTCATTTGAATCGTAGACGAGGAATACATAACACCTCGCAAATCATATTATATCTTTCCATGAAGCATAGAAATGAGATGCGATATCGCGTTTTAAGTAGCATTAGAACTCTATTGCTGCGATACCTAGACATCGGCAGACGCTATTTCCTAGCAAGGAAGTGTCGCATTTACATTCATTTGAAGTGTAGACGAGGAATACATGATACTTCGCAAATCATATTATATCTTACCATGAAACATAGAAATGAGATGCGATATCGCGTTTTAAGAAGCATTAGAACACTATTGCTACGATAGGTAGACATTTGCAAACGCTATTTCCTAGCAAAGAAGTGTCGCATTTACATTCATTTGAAGTGTAGACGAGGAATACATAACACTTCGCAAATCATATTATATCTTACCATGAAACATAGAAATGAGATGCGATATCGCGTTTTAAGAAGCATTAGAACCCTATTGCTACGATACGTAGACATCTGCGAACGTTATTTCCTTGCATGGAAGTGTTGCATTTACATTCATTTGAAACGTAGACGAGGAATGCATAACACTTCGCAATCAATATTATACCTTATAATGAAACATAGATATGAGATGCAATATCTCGTTTTAAGAAGCATTTGAACTCTATTGCTACGATACCTAGGCATCTGCAGACGCTATTTCCTAGCAAGGAAGTGTCGCATTTACATTCATTTGAAGTGTAGACAAGGAATACATGATACATCGCAAATCATATTACATCTATACCATGAAACATAGAAATGAGATTCGATATCGCGTTTTAAGAAGCATTAGAAAGCTATTGCTACGATACGTAGATATGTGCAAACGTTATTTCCTAGCGAGGAAGTATCGCATTCACATTCATTTGAAGTGTAGACGAGGAATACATGACACTTCGCAAATCATATTATATCTTACCATGAAACATAGAAATGAGATGCGATATCGCGTTCTAAGAAGCATTAGAACACTATTGCTACGATAGGTAGACATTTGCAAACGCTATTTCCTAGCAAAGAAGTGTCGCATTTACATTCATTTGAAGTGTAGACGAGGAATACATAACACTTCGCAAATCATATTATATCTTACCATGAAACATAGAAATGAGATGCGATATCGCGTTTTAAGAAGCATTAGAACTCTATTGCTACGATGCCTAGACATCTGCAGACGCTATTTCCTAGCAAGGAAGTGTCGCATTAACATTCATTTGAAGTGTAGACGAGGAATACATGATACTTCGCAAATCATATTATATCTTACTATGAAACATAGAAATGAGATGCGATATCGCGTTTTAAGAAGCATTAGAACACTATTTCTACGATAGGTAGACATTTGCAAACGCTATTTCCTAGCAAGGAAGTGTCGCATTTACATTCATTTGAAGTGTAGACGAGGAATACATAACACTTCGCAAATCATATTATATCTTACCATGAAGCATTGAAATGAGATGCGATGTCGCGTTTTAAGAAGCATTAGAACTCTATTGCTACGATACCTAGACATCTGCAGACGCTATTTCCTAGCAAGGAAGTGTCGCATTTACAATCATTTGAAGTGTAGACGAGGAATACGTGATACTTCGCAAATCATATTATATCTTACCACGAAACATAGAAATGAGATGCGATATCGCGTTTTGAGAAGCATTAGAACACTATTGCTACGACAGGTAGACATTTGCAAACGCTATTTCCTAGCAAAGAAGTGTCGCATTTACATTCATTTGAAGTGTAGACGAGGAATACATAACACTTCGCAAATCATATTATATATTACCATGAAACATAGAAATGACATGCGATATTGCGTTTTAAGAAGCATTAGAACTCTATTGCTACGATACCTAGACATCTGCAGACGCTATTTACTAGCAAGGAAGTGTCGCATTTACATTCATTTGAAGTGTAGACGAGGAATACATGATACTTCGCAAATCATATTATATCTATACCATGAAACATAGAAATGAGATTCGATATCGCGTTTTAAGAAGCATTAGAAAGCTATTGCTACGATGCCTAGACATCTGCAGACGCTATTTCCTAGCAAGGAAGTGTCGCATTTACAATCATTTGAAGTGTAGACGAGGAATACGTGATACTTCGCAAATCATATTATATCTTACCACGAAACATAGAAATGAGATGCGATATCGCGTTTTGAGAAGCATTAGAACACTATTGCTACGATAGGTAGACATTTGCAAACGCTATTTCCTAGCAAAGAAGTGTCGCATTTACATTCATTTGAAGTGTAGACGAGGAATACATAACACTTCGCAAATCATATTATATCTTACCATGAAACATAGAAATGACATGCGATATTGCGTTTTAAGAAGCATTAGAACTCTATTTCTACGATACCTAGACATCTGCAGACGCTATTTCCTAGCAAGGAAGTGTCGCATTTACATTCATTTGAAGTGTAGACGAGGAACACATGATACTTCGCAAATCATATTATATCTATACCATGAAACATAGAAATGAGGTTCGATATCGCGTTTTAAGAAGCATTAGAAAGCTATTGCTACGATACGTAGATATCTGCAAACGCTGTTTCCTAGCGAGGAAGTATCGCATTCACATTCATTTGAAGTGTAGACGAGGAATACATAACACTTCGCAAATCATGTTATATCTTACCATGAAACATAGAAATGAGATGCGATATCGCGTTTTAAGAATCATATGAACTCTATTGCTACGATACGTAGATCTGCAATCGCTATTTCCTTGCAAGGAAGTGTCGCATTTACTTTCATTTGAAATGTAGACGAGGAATACATAACACTTCGCAAATCATATTATATCTTACCATGAAACATAGAAATGAGATGCGATATCGCGATTTAAGAAGCATTAGAACACTATTGCTACGATAGGTAGACATTTGCAAACGCTATTTCCCTGCAAGGAAGTGTCACATTTACATTCATTTGAATCGTAGACGGGGAATGCATAACACTTCGCAATGAATGTTATATCTTACCATGAAGCATAGAAATGAGATGCGATATCGCGTTTTAAGTAGCATTAGAACTCTATTGCTACGATACCTAGATATCGGCAGACGCTATTTCCTAGCAAGGAAGTGTCGCATTTACATTCATTTGAAGTGTAGACGAGGAATACATGATACTTCGCAAATCATATTATATCTTACCATGAAACATAGAAATGAGATGCGATATCGCGTTTTAAGAAGCATTAGAACCCTATTGCTACGATACGTAGACATCTGCAAACGCTATTTCCTTGCAAGGAAGTGTCGCATTTACATTCATTTGAATCGTAGACGAGGAATACATAACACC